>NC_136619.1:36351418-36548918 GCF_933228915.1 Telmatherina bonti | reverse complement strand
TATACATCTGTAGGTTGTTTGTTTTTCTGTCTTGTTTTTGGTTGTTTTTTTTAAAGATTTTTTTTTCCCCCTTTCTGTTTATCTCTTTCACTTTTCCTATGAGGTGTTTTCTCTTCTTTCTCCGTCAGTCTTTATTCTGTCCTCTCCAGAAATCTCCAAAAAACAACTGGTAGCTCTGTCTTCTTCTATATGCCGTTTAATGTTTCACTTACACCAAACTGTACTCTACCACCTATCAAACAAAGCCAGAAAGGTAGTTTTAAAGCTCAGAGGGTTTGTTGTTTCTTCATTCACCTTAGTATGAATGGTGGCACAAATAATGGCGGCTGCCATTAATGTCTTATTCAAATAGAATAAAGACATAACGTTTATTTTGGTAAAGGGGATAGACACAAATAAAAACCCTTTTCTGTCATCGACCTTTGGTGTTGCGACATGTTACACCTTTAAACTTGGTCATAAGTGACGATTGGGTCTAAACATTTCTTTATCCATTCACTGCTTTATGCAATGGAACATCTTTTCCCTGCAATGCCATTGTTGTCTTCAGTAACCAGAACAGAGTCACCTCTTTTTTACACTGTAGAAAAAGAGAAAGTTATGCCTCACTACTTGGAATTTATCCCCATGCTGAAATCTCTTTCTTTACGAAAAGAAATGAAAGCAGCACAAATGTCTGCTACAAAAAGCCTTATATAATCTGTCACCACATTTTGTGATTGAAATACTCAGCATTTTGCAATTACATGCACACAGTGTTCCAATGGATAACATTTTGGGGCAGAAATGTATAACAATTTTTATAACTTTGGTTCTCTTATAATAATATTTGTGCTGTGCCTTCAGTCTTCTTGGCCCTTTGCCATGTTGCACAACCATATTACTGCAGTAGCCCAGAAGGGACAAATCACAGTCTCTTTCTAAAGCAGGGCTTCTGCTTTATTTGCATTTTCCACAGCCATCACAGTTCGAGGGTATGCTGGAGTATTCATTTGGTTGTAATGTGCAGTTTGCTTCCTGAAAATGGTACTACAGCCTGCAACCAAAACCTTAAATCAAACAGGGGATTTTCTTTAAAAGATTTTCTCAAAATAGTTGAAGCACACATAACTGTTTTGCAGCTTTCATTATTATAATTTCTTAAAAAGTAAATTGGTTTAATGGTTTAAGGGAGAAGGAGAAAAAAAAAGCAGTGAGTAGTGAAGATATTTTTTCCAACAGATTATTTTGCTTATATTTACTGAGGGTGCCAATATTTCTGGAGGGCACAGCAACCCTACTGTGAGCGAAGCAGCTCTTTTTTCTCTTTGATGAAAGGAAGCTCTAACATATATCACAATAATTGGTCACGTGTGGGTGTCAGTTTTGTGGGAAAGAAACCCCCAACCTGAAAAAAATAAATAAATAAATAAATAAAAAAAAAATCATTGTTTAAAATGAAGCTCATAACAAAGCTAGAAGCTGCACAGGAACACATATATTATACAAACCAGAACAAAACCAGTTATAAAAGTGTAAAATAGCAAAAAATAAAAAATAAGCAAAAATAAAAAATAAGTGTAAAGTCATGGTGCTCTAAAGGGCTTGAAATGAAAAGGTCTTAATTGTTGCTGTTAATTTGGGAACATGTGACATGATATGTCCTGACAAGGAGATTGACAATTCTTAACTCCAGTGTACAGAAGACTGGTTGAACCTGTTTGGTGGGTTTGACTGAGAGTCTATCACATGCACAGGCTCGAAAATGCTTCTGACAAACAGGCAAGGAAAACTGTAGGTTTATATTATGAATTAACTGAACATACCAACTCTTAGCCCTCTGCTCAAGGCTGTACTTGTGACATTAAAGCTCTTTAAACTGTATATGAAACTATAGCTGTGCTTTGTGATGTAGCTTTTTGCCTCAAGACTGACAATGCAACATAAAAACACTCATCGATACATAAAGTTACCTGACGGTGCAGAGTTGAACTGAAGGGAAGCCAGAGATGTCCACGACTGCTGCCGATCTGAAGCACACGTATGAAGAACAAGACCATGACTAGGTATGTTTAAAAGGACAAATAGATGGATAAATACACTATTTGGAATGCATTTCCATTTTCATTAGACATATAATTAAAAAAAAAAAAAACAGGTGATGGTTAAAATGGTGACTGTGCTCATGCGGAGGACATGTGCAGAAAGTGAACACTAACAGCAGCTCACCGCATCCTCCCGGTGCCTGGACTCCTGCTCAAACAGGTGCAAAGACAAAACACCATGAGAGGAAATAAAAATAGAGAAATACAAAAAAGACACAAGCAAAGACACAGGCAGTTAAATTGGATGACAGAAGCAGAACAAGATAGCAGTCTAGCCAGCCTAGATAGATAGCAGTCTAAGAAAATCTTGCAGACAGCTACAACAGCAGCATTTACAGCTTTGCTTATATGTCAGATAAAAGATGGTTATTGGTTGAATTGGATCTGGAATCCAATAATCTGTTGCTTAAAAACCAGTCGGGGAATATGTTGACAATCAATCCAATCTGAAAAACAGAAAAAAAAAAAAAACCCAAAAAAAACAGCAAACAGATTGAAAAAAAAAATGGAAGAAAATCCATTATGTGATCTGACAGCTGGAAGCAACTGAGCACATCACTGTGTACATCCAGTCAATACAAACACACACGTGATGCGGCAATTTAGTAAAATGTATCAAAGTGAAAAGCTGCATGCTGTAGATGTAGCATCAATTCAGCTTCAAAATCAAAGACAGTGATTCACAGTGAACATGAAGTGAGAGGACATGCATATAAATCTGTACAACTGGGACAATTAAATTCTGCTGTTGTACAGGGAACTGAGTGCAAAGCAAAACCATTTGCACAGTTACATGTTGGTGGCAGAGCTTCAGTCACTCATCTAAGCAGCTTTTCATGTTAGCAGCTAGTGCAAAAAGAAAAAAGAAAAGAGGTTTTATAACTGCACACTACAAAGAGCACCATCCAATTAGATGTTACATGTTATGGATGTGCTAAAAGTCTCCATATTTCTCTGCTTTTGAAACAGACTGTCCTCCACTGTCTCTCCTTTTCTTCCTGTGAACAGAATACCTGTTAATGTCCTGTTTCCACTGTACTACCATACTAATAATATGAAAGGGACAAAGAGTGGAACATAATAATAATAATAACAATGCTAATAACAATGCTAATGCTAATAATAATAATAGTAATGCTAATGCTAATAATAATAATAGTAATGCTAATGCTAATAATAATGCTAATGATAATGCTAATAATAATAATAATAATAATAATAATAATAATAATAATAATAATAATAATAATAATAATAAATGTCTTTCTCACTGGGGCATTGAAAGAATAGAGAGATGAACAATAAAAAAAAAAACATTAATACTGTCACTTATTATTAATATTTGGCACAATATTAATAGAAAGGATATGAACGACTTGGCCTAAACACAGCAGTCACTCTGCATTATGCAAAATGGTAACTCATTTGATTTTTAATACGACAACTTCAGGTCAGTTCCTAAGTGCTTACAGTGTCCTTGAATGTAGAGGTGATGCGACCCTGCTGTAAGCATGTTTTTGCTAGTTTGGAAAAAAAAAAAAAGCAATAAAATAAAACTTTTGCAATCATTTGATTTTGTTTTTAATTTTATTGTTCCCCCAACTTTTTGGGAAATGGGACTGTCCTACTTAAAGAAAGCAGGAAGAGATGACTGTGTATTCATGCTATGGTCGGCTCATCCATTCTCTCCAGCCACTTCATCCTACTTGTCATGATGGGAAACTGCAGAGCAGTGCAAAGAAGCCAAACTACCAGTACAACACACAGCCAACAGACACAGAGAACCATGTTTACTTCTTACCTAAAACTTAGATACATTAAACTAACATGTGTGTCTCTGGTGTGCGTATTAAATACAAGAACTAAAGCTACTCTGGTATAAAATCATACAAGTGAACTTTAATCTCTTCAAACTATCCAGTTAATCTATCCAGTTGAGATGTCTCAGCCAGGATCACAGTGATGTTCCTACCAGCAGACAGGCTGACATTAAAAAAAAAGATCTAATTAAACTTTTCTGCACATTTTAACTAACTCAAAATGACCCAAAAAGGGGATGAGCAGTGCATAAAACACACGCTACCTTAAATTACAGTAGAAGAATAAAACATTAATCTTTGTTGAGAAGCTTTGTTGAGTCCCTGCTGATTCACATCATCACTGCAGCAGCACTGGATGTAAGGTGGACTTTTAGACATTCAAACTAATCAATGCAACCTCACGTTTCATTACTGCAGAGTAATATTCTATCTTTAATATTTGGACTTTTTCCTCGAAACCTCATGTGGTTACAACCCTTCATTTGCAGTTCAAACCAGCTCTCCTGTTATCTGATCTTCTTGAGCAAAATGAGTGTAACCCTGTCCACTTCTTCAGATGCATATTCATTTGTTAAAGAACCATTCAGACCTGCTCATATTGATGCTATCTACACATTAATAAACTGATTAACGCCCTTTGTCCTCACCCACTGCTTTAGATAAGAGAGCAGAAGTGTCTGTCATATTTTAATACCTGTGCCGAGTGTGCTGTAAACATCTGAGCTCTGCTCCCTCCCGCTGTCAAATGCAGAGTCACAGGTGATGCTGGGAACTGTGGGAGAAGTCGGACCGTTGTCCTTGTCAGTGCTCTTCAACTTTTTCCTTATCTTCACCTGCACGACAAACACAAACATATCAGCTTGTGTGACATTAGAGTGACATAGCAGAGAAACACAGTCAACCCCGTGTCATAGAATATTGTGCTTTTGTCATCTTAGCCTTGCTAAACTGACATTTTTTTTATCTGTGCGACACAACACTCTGCAGTGACAACATCTGAAAGTGGCTGAGGTATTTCAGCATGCAGACGTGCAGTGCATGTGCTTAGTAGCATCAAAAATGTTGGCAAAATTAAGTTAATGATGCTCAGTGTCAAAACACAGCTTTAAAGTTGTCACTCATACAGTTTCCGACTTTTCTGCTGGTGAGTGCTCGAGCATTCAGAGATGATTATTATCTTGAGTCAAGAGAAAACCTGCCACAGTTTCAGATCAATTGTATGGCCATTTTATATAGCTCACTTATAAACTGAGGGTCCAGATGTTTGCAGGAGTTCACACGGTACATAAACAATCTACAATGGCCAAAAAAAACCCCCCAAAAAACTATTACCTTGTTTCTACAAAGTTTTGCAATCAAAACATTTATTTCCATCCAGAACTGCCTTATTTTTAAGATCTTGATTTGATGGTGGAAGAGTCCCACCAACCCAAAGCCTTTTCCAGCACATCCCAAAGATTCCCAATTGGGGTCTGGATTCTTGCAGCTAATCCGAGTGTGAAATGATGTCTCATGCTGCTTGAGGCTCTTTCACTTGAGCCCGATAAATCCTGACATTGTCATCTTGGATATGGTCGTGTCATTAGGGAGGAAAAATGTCAGTGATTAAATAACCTCCTCATTCAGGTAGTCATGTGACGGCAGTCTGGGGCACATAATGCTGATCAACCTAGACCTGACCAAGCAGACAAACCCCACATCATAGCAGGTGTGTACAGTAAGTACTACGCATGATGGCTGCATCGCGTACACTGATGTACCCATCACCCTGAAACGGTAAATCTGAACTAATCGGACCACATGACCTTTTATTACTCCAGATGCAAATCGTTAGGCTTCCAGCAAATTGAAGTCATTATTAATAATATTATATAATTATTTATTATTGTGATCCTCACAGGCAGGTGGTTTTTTGTAGGTTACATAGCTGTTTAGTCCTAATCACTTGGGTTCCTTTCATATTTTCTGTGTTAATGCCCTTTTTCTATGAAACATAACTCAGAGTTCTAAGATGATTTGTTTTCACCAAACGTTTAAGTGGATGTGGATCCAGATCAGTAAAAAATTTTCTCACCACATTTTTTCTTCTACGATGGTGGTTTCCAACTATTTTACCACTTTTTAATAGTTTGTTGGAAAGGTCTTAACCTGATTTTATTATTTTCTGCAGTTTCCTTAGATGTTCTCTTTCCATGATGCAAATAATTTCACCTTCGGAAACAGATTAGCAACTTTGCCATGACCACATGTGTCTTCGTACATGATTTTTAAGAAATTGAGACGTTACTATGCAATGTTTAGTATTAAACATCTTATTGCCATCTAGGAAATAATAATCCATGCAGTTTTTAACCAATGGGAGGCCCTTACCAGCCCTTACACTGACGTGTGATTTTTATTATTTTGGAAAGACAATGCATGGTCTAATTCCCAAATCTGATGCTACTGTTGTTTTGGCAGCATATTTTGTTATTTCTCTCTTTAAATGTTCAGTATTCCAAATGTTTCACACCAAAAGAAATCCCCTAATTTAGCAAAAGAATAATAAGGAAAATTCATAACATCCCAGTCATGAAAAGAATAATATGAAGTGATTTGACATTACTATAAGTTGTATTGTAGTCTCTGTAATCCTCATGGAAAAAGTCAGTAAAATAAGGTCTATCCTCATTTCTTCATGCAATTTCAAAAACACTTTTTATTCAGTGGCATGTAAAAAAAGTGACCAATATATTGATCTGTTACTTAAGATGCATAGACACAGGCAAAAATAGCAAAAACCTATTTAATTAAAACTGTCCATGTTATTATGAATAAATGATTGGAATGGCAGTAATTAGAACAAACAGAATACTTAAAAAGCCTCTAAGAGTTAAGCTATATAACTACACAACACTTCAAAGCTTTTTCCAAAGAAAAAAAATGTCTTCATGGATTTGGGGGTTAACAGTATGATTGCAGTCTCCCTTAAGAATACATTAGTTTTACCTTAGCACACATAATCCCTTAAAAGAGGTAAAGTAGAATCTATAAAATGATTACAAACCGATTTTTTGGGCTTTGGGCTGGACAGAGAGGAAGCAGGGATGTGGGATTTCTTTCTCAAAAACATCTTGAATGTGGCTGAATCAAAGTTCTCCACAGCAAAACATCTCCAAGCTGTCTGGAAAGGGGGCATGAAAATAGAAATATACTGGTTGGATAGGACATATTTCATGGCATGGCAGAGAAGAAAAGAAAGCTTGCATGAAAAGGCTGGTCTCAGAAAGAAGAGTGGGGCTCCGAGTCAGTTCAACCCCCTCGGCTTTATTGAAGCTCAGTTTGAGTATTTTTCAAATACCTGTATGAGGCAGGCAGCTGCAGGGATCTGCCTGTTGAAGTGTTTCTGTCTTTGCTTCTGCTGCACCTTGAGGGCGAAGCCTGAGCCTAAGATTCCCTGTGAACAAGAACCCAGCAGAGTTCTTCCTCATTTCCTCATTTAAAGCATGCACATCCAAAACAGAACATTATGGCTGCATGTGTTGTGTGATGCAAAAAAATTCCACTGTAATATTAAACTTTGTTTATGAAACGAAATGTTTGAATTAAATTCATGTTTGTTTATATCACTAACTTTCTCAAATCGTTACACCACTAATTGCAAAGATAGAAATTAGCAGTGGTTTTTTTTCTTTTCTTGCTGTTTTATCTCCATCTGGTGCATTTATCTAGATCACTGACATATTTATAATATCAATATAATCTATATCACTTGTGGATTTCACCTTTGATCATGATGATTGCAACAGATTTCGTTTCATGTTAATGGTCCAACTGCAGCTCACAGAGCTAAATCAAAGACTTTGAATCATGGATGGAGGCAGAGGAAGAAAGATAGACAACCATTCTGAAAGACAACCTGTCTGGGAAAACTGCACTAAGTGCTGTGCAGATAACTGAGGGGGAAAAGTTATTCTGGAGAGAGTGGGAATAACTAATGCCAAACTTGTAAAATTAAAATAAAATACAATCCCAGCTCTGAAACTTTTTTAATTTGAGGTTTTGCTGAACTTTTGTAAACTCTGTTAAAGATTTCTATAGAAAAAGTAAAAACTGCATGGGAGGTGTCTTGCAGAAACAAGCCACTTCATCTGATCTGCGATAACCTCTCCTGTATGACCATGCAGAGAGCTAAAGTGAAAATAAGCCATGCAACAGCAGATAAAAGCAAACTGAAATAACAAGAACGTGTTAGTCATGAAGCAACCAGGTTGAGATCCCTGCCTGGCAGCTTTTTATTTTTACCTACAGTCATGGAAAAATCTGAACCTGAAAATGTCAAAAAACAAGAACTATTATTTGGTTTCAGATTTCAGTTATTTTTTTAAAATTTATTTCTTACTTATTTTAACACTTTAATTCTTTTATCATCTTCTACTAATCCTAATGATTCTACTAGAGTGTCAGCAAAAAATGCACCATACTTTACAACTAAAACTGATTCTGATTGTTATTATTAGCTTTTAGTGTCTCACCTAATTATATTATCTCCCTCTCTCTTTCTCTTGCTCGCTCTCTCTCTCTCTCTCTCTCTCTCTCTCTCTCTCTCTCTCTCTCTCTCTCTCTCTCTCTCTATATATATATATATATATATATATATATATATATATATATATATATATATATTTATATATATATGTATATATATATATATATATCATATATATATATATATATATATATATATATATATATATGATCTGAGCTATAAACTTCAGTTTCTACTTACTGCAGGAAGGGCAAAGAAAGAGATGGCAAACACGGAGAAACAGGATGCAATGGTTTTTCCAATCCATGTTTGTGGCACCTTGTCTCCATAGCCAATTGTGGTCACTGTCACCTTGCAGACAGAAAAACACAAACAAACACAGTGAAATTCATATGTGGACAGATACTGTTTAAGGCACTTACATTCAAACTTACCCTAGCTTGACCTCATACTCTTAATGAGAGTGTCTGGGAACTTAACAGGTATTGCATCATGTGAATATCATGGTACCAAGAGCTGAAAATTACAGTTGAGATCCCAAAGTTAATGGTACATCTGTGGTTTGACTGAATTTCATGGCAATCAATTTAACAATTTAGTCCAGACTAGGAGTGAGTGATGCTTCCGAAAGGACTAATGCTTCTTTCTGTAAAAGCCATTAATTAATTAATGATCAATGAACAATAATCTACTTTGTCATTCATTTCCCATAGTCCCACTTCATTAGAGAATTTCCCAGGTAGCACAGTTAAAATATACGTAACAAGGAAAATCTATATTAACAAAATGAGTTACTTTTGTATTAAAATTCCGAGACTTTCTGACCACAAGTCACCTCTTTGTACTGGGAGTAAGAAAACCAGACTGTATGTGAGAGCAGATCCCCATCAGACATAAGCCAGAGCATGTAACATGGAAATATTGAACTGTATCAAATAAAAAGCAACATTTAATTTATATAAGAAACGTTGTTTACTCAGTTGGACTTGTACATTTTTTAATATCAGAGTCACTGAAGTTTTTAAGGAGCTGAAGTCCATCCAAAATTTTTTTCTTATTATTTTGCTGTGTGTATTAGCAGCCCATTGGATCTGCCCAAGGGCTTTCACACAACTCCTACAATAACAACAGAAGTGCAGATAAAACAGCCCATATTTGACCTCTCACTTTTTTTTTTTTTTTTTTTTTTTTCCTGCAGAATCAAGCTACGGTATTTACAAAATGTTCTGAATCAAATATTAGCTAAATTTTAGGATACTTCCAAGTAATTCCATGAATAATAAATTGTCTCAAATTAACTGCAAGAGTGCAGTAAGTCACTGAAAGAACGCATGTTTTGTGGTGAGCTTGCCCTAATTTATCATCCAAACAGCAGGTTAGAATATTCTCGAACTGCACGGCCTCTAAACGGGTAAACAACTTTTTGAACATTTAAAACAAACAGGATTTATTATCACTAAGTTTAGTGTTTTCTCAGGTTCATCGAATTAAGTTCACACTCTTCTGGGTACAGCTTTAACAAGAATAAGATGAATACCGATCTTTTAACTGGGGCCATAGGCACAAGAAGTAATGGGCAACTCCTGAGAGGATACCAAAAGTAAAAGATGAAATATAATACAAGCAACCAACCATCTTTCATTGTTGACCTTTATGTCACATCAGTACTGAAAGAGACTGATATGGTCTCTGTGAAGATAATGTGGAAGATGCTTTAGGAAATATGAGGGAGTAATGTAGACTTAGGCTTGAGGTGTGGGCTTAAAGGGATGTATTGATGCAAAAAGGGATCATAAAACAGTAAAGTCCTAATGTAAGGGATAATCTTCAATGAATAACACTTGCGGCCAAGTTTTGATCTGATAGACCGACACTGTAATGTGGGGGCATCATAAACACTCCTGCAGGTAAGCAGTAAACTCGAAAACGATGGAATGACTGACAGCTGAATAATCAGGTTATCTTCTGTATCCTAGCCGTAACATGATTAAAACCAGAAAGAACAAAACAAGAATCAGTAAGAAAAGTGATGGTATAATACGAAACGGAAATTTAGTCAGGCTTAAGTAAAGATAAAAGCAATCACACCTAAAAAGAGAGGCATAAAGCAAATGCATAGCCTTACCACACCCCACCACAAAGCGTCTGCAAAGTTTCTGAAGTTGGTGGAACCACTGTCGTCAACTGCATCTTTTTCTGCTAAGTAGACAAAGTACGATGAGAAGATCAGGCTCAGAAACCCAATGTAGAGGGTGGTGATCAGTTCCTGCAATACACAAACACATTACGTATAAGACATCACACACAAACACACACACACACACACACACACACACACACACACACAAGTCTGCAAAAACAAACCATTTCAGATCATGTCTGAGAAGCCATTTCCTCTTGCAGTTGAAACTAACTATGACAGTGACATGAGTGTGTAGCAGACAGCGCCTGACGTGTTTGTCAATAATATCATTTGTGAATGGGAATATTCATGTAAATGTGCTGCATAAATATTGAATACTAAAAACCCTTACTGAGTAGCAATCTGTTCTGCGTTGTGTTATTACCTCGCTAGTCGGTTTGTCTGTCCGTCTTTAAGCAAGACAACTAAAAAAATTACACATGGGTTTCCATGAAATTTTCAGGAAATGTCAGAAATGGAATAAAGATTAAGTGATTCAATTTTCTAGATTACCATTTGCAAGTTTAAAAAATGTTTAGTGAGGCTACAGAGGGCTTATTTTGTCATTTCTGCTTCTATTTAAACAGGTAATGCACTGAAAGTCTGGAATAAATAAATAAATAAATAAACAAGGTGACATTATGGAAGATGTTAAATGCACGAACGAGTAACTCACATTGTCACAATTACAGAAAGATATGATGTGAATTTCTTCAATAACTTCAAGAATATTTAATCCATTTGCTTTATCTTGGTGTTTACTTGATGTTTTCTGGATCAAGGATTCTAAATAAGATGTGATATATATCCTGATGATGGAAATAGATTGGGATATTAGCTTGAAGTATCCATAAGAGTTGGCATGTGGAGGGTAACTGGATAGGTTGCTGTTCTCAGGTGAGTAAACACATGGCTTGGCAGAAGTTTGTGCTCTGTGTGCTTTTAGTCTGTGAATGTGACATAAACAGAAAGCTGGGTGAGTCTTAAAACACATTACTGCTAACTATGTACACAACGAGCATACCCGAACATAAAAAAAGCTTTGCGGATTTGTGAAACTTGATTGCAATACTATTGACTTTGACTGTTTTCAACATCATTGTCAACAGTTGAACAGAGCAAAATACAACTATAAATGAACAATTTCTATGCCTTTTGTTGCTTTAGAATAATTTATTTGTCAGATGCTGTTCACCAACTATAGATTGTTTTCCTTTGTGGTCTAACTTTCCAGTTTCCTTACTTTTTGTTGTCACAGAAATAATATGTATGTATTTCTTTAAATGTCAATTACTATAAAAAAAATAAATAAAAGAAGTTGGTTTTGTTTTTGTGAACCATGAGTATTAATAATTTCAACTATTGCTGTGCAACCAGTTGCAATTTCTAACAATATGTCCATTAGAGTGCATGTAAAATTATTCTAAACGAGCACATCAACCACCCAAAAAATTAAAAGTTTGTTTGTAAGTAGGAGGGGTGATGGTGGAACAAGTGGCAGATGTTAATCAATAGACCCTAATCACTTGGGAGCCTCATGTGACAATCTTTAATAAAATTATTTTTGATTTGACCAATGAAGTCAGCTTCACACAGTGTAACTAATGGCATGAGCTTCCAGGCAGACTGGTAAAATAAAACCATTACATTTCTTCCAATCCAACACTGATGTCAGTTTCAGTCTCCATTTCAGGCTCAATCTTGAAGCCCCAAGTGCAGCACGCACAGTAAAAATTAGCATGTCCCTCTGGGTCTCATATTTACTACATTGCCAATTGGAGCTGGAGCCTGTAGATATCAGTGTATTCCCCAAAATAAGCTTTAAAACCACAAGCTTATGATTTGAAGCAGTTTGTGTGAGGGCTCAAATCGACAGAGACTCCAATTTACAGACAAGAAAGAACACGGATGAAAAGATACATTTTACCAGTCTGCCCACTTTCAGTATTGCTGTCTTCTTCAGGGCTCCCACAGCCCAATCAAAAAAGAAAAAAAAAAAAATACACCAGTTACCCGTACACCACAAATGGTTTTCCAAAGCAAACAGCAGAATAATCAAATAACTTTCGGCCGCAGCTGTCCTTAGAGTTATTTCTGAGTGGCATTTCATAAGGTGAATAAAGGTGACGATAGAACCAAATAGGCCTTTTAACACTGTAGCTACAGCACATATTTAGGAATTTTGTTCATGCACCAAATTTTAACTGATGTGGGCTGAAGAGACTTCTAGTGTATTTTCCAGAAGTGTTGCTAACATTGCAGTTTCAGGGGAGTAAGGTGTCAGCTCCAACAAGGCGAGGCAGTCATGGCACACAGGGAAAGGATAGTTTAAATGTGCACTAAAATTGATATCAGTAACTGTTACCATTGAGTTGTTTAATGAGATGACTGAGTCAAAGTTACTGTAAGCTACAGTAGGTACACTGTTTCTTTTTAACATTGAAATGTTTATGAAAAAACTTTCATCTGCCAGTTCAAACCACACAACAAATCCTAAATCATATTGATACAACTGTAGAATGCATAATGTTTTTTTTTTTTTTTAGAAAAAAACTGTACAATGACATAGTTATATCCTGCCAATAAAACAAAACTTAACAATCTTTATTGTTATTTGTTTTATAAGCAAAGTGCTTCAAATATGCATGTACTAAGCAATGCATAAGACAGAGTAATATAGCTCTGTTAGCAATTTTGCATTAGTTCACATTTGCTCCACTTAGCTGTGCAAACTGAAACAGCCACATTTTGTAAGAACAGAATAAGCTGAACTCCCCTTAGTGACACCACCTTGCCAGTTTTGTTTTATGCAAATAAAATGTGATAAAAAAAAATCTCACAACAGCTAGCTAGCTAGGTTCGCTACTATCGTGAACACGTCTGAACTCCGCTGGCCATTTCCCTTCATAACTGTCTTTAACGTTTGACATGACAACAGGCTGGTGGAAGATTTCCACAGCTCCCCACTATTATTATGCACTTTTTCACTTTTTGTTTTTACAAGCAATCAAAAGCAGATTAATAATTGCAGCACAAATGAAATATTGTCATTGTAAAGAAGAAGACAGCAGTAAAGTATTGCAGTGGCATGTTTTACAGACCCATTAGGAAGGACAAGGCTGCAGACAGGATGTTAAACCATGGTGGCACTGTCACAAACTCCAGTGGCACAGGAGGATATAATTCAGTTATAATATTGTAGCTGATGTTACTTGTCTAGATTGTATGTTTATAGTGCACTTTTGCCAGAGGAACTAAAAATGCAAGAAAAAGTACGTGTCATAATTTATGAGTCGATTGCATGTATTATTAAAGCTGGCTTCACTGGGATTTCATTCAGTGATGTAGAGCAAACTTTTTTTTCAAGAACATTAAAATGTTAGCTGTGCCTTCGAGGGCTGTTTAAATTATGTCACATCAGCTTAATGATGTGCAGAATAACTTCTCACATGTTGTAAAAGCAAGTTATATTCAGTGTATCACACACTCAATTAATTTCAATGCAGCAAACTCAAACACCCGTCAAAGTGAATGTGCTTCTTAAAGTTACTCGAAAGAATGGAAAGAAAGAACAAAACAAAAGATTTTTTCACCCTACCAAAAGCTACTCTCATCATATATATATATATATATATATATATATATATATATATATATATATATATATATATATATATATATATATATAATTGGAAACTGCTTGTAAAACAGGAATGTTGTGGTGTTGTATCCAACTCATGAAATACCTGGCTGAGCATCATTCCATGGTACACTGCTCTGTTCCTTCACCTGACAGCTTGCAAGCAGCCCACACACTCACACCTTTAGGAAATCCTATTATAAATCCTAACTCTTACAATCAGAGGATACTGACCAGCACGCGTACACTAAGCATACAGAAAAGTTTTCACAGATAATGTGACTAGCAGTAAGACTCAATTGCTCTCAAATTGGGGAGAACATCACTGTTCAAGTTTTGGCAAGTAGGACACAGGAAAGAGATGGGGTTCATTGTTGAGAATTTGGTACTGAACAAGTGAGGCTTATAAACTGGATAAATAATACAGTAGAATGAACCAACGATCTATCTATCTATACATACATACATACTGTATGTCATAGAACAGATACCTATTGCACAAAAGTAAGATCAGATATCCAGGATAAATACCTAATCTTGATTTATCAAATCTAAAACAATAGTGTCCACCCTTAATTGGGTGCACAAAGACCAGACACGGATTAATTAAGGCAGGTGAAACCGATCCTGTATCAGTGCACGCTCACTTCCACAATAGACCCTCACATTATATCACAGAATCACTTATCAGCTGTGGAATTGAAAGTGGCACACTTTTCTCTGTGGGAGCAGGAAATCTTCCTGAAAGCATATGAAGAAGTCAATGATCAAATAAAAAGCACACAAATGCTGCACAAATGCATGGCAAAGTATCACATATCCCTTGAATCCATGAGTAGTTCACAAATACACACTCGCTAATCTGTTGAAACATTATAATTATAATAATAGAAATTAACATCTCCAAAAACATAGCTTGATGATGGAGCAACTGAAATTTCCAGTGAAACTGGCTGCAGATATGAAATGATGTAAAAGTGTGTATGTGTAATATCTCTATTATTTGCAAAGGGTGATTCGGAAATCATTTCTCAGCATTAATACTCAAATGAACATGACTTTTTGATGTCGTCCATTTATAAACACTGTACATTACTCGTGTTGTGTTGTGTTTAATGGTCCACATCCTGTCTGCAACGCTGACTGGCTACTCAGCCATGTTGTGCCCAAGTGGTCTGACTCGGTCCAAGACTCCAGAGTCTCTAAGACTTCTAATAATCACATTTAACGTCAGGACTGTGTCAAGAATGTCACTCTATTTATGAGGTTGTCATGATGACATTTTGTATTCACAGGTGAATTCTTTGGTATATTGCTGGTGGGCAGAGGGCATATCTGCCAACCTTTTCTCCTTACACCCTTTGCAGACTCAGGAAGCACAGTAGACATATAATAATGCCTGTGTCAGGACAAGGGCACAGACAGAAATTACCTTTGGGACGCCACGGTGGCCTGTGCTATCCTCAACAATTTGGCCTGATGAGGACGGAGAGGACCCACAGTGTGCCACCCATGGACTGTCCCAGCACATGTGGACTGGGACAACACGATCATTTTCCCAAATGAAGACAGTGGTCATCTGGTTAAAGACCAACATGTCTTAGATATAGTTAATATGCATGCTTCACTGAAGTTAAATATTTTTATGACAGAGGAATTAGTGTAATTTTAAACTGATTTTATTACGATGGCTGTGTTGTATACTGTGTGTAAATGGGCCATCAGGGAGGCTTCTGCAACCATTAATATTTCTGTCAATATGTTGTGTATGGATCTGTCCTTGTTTTATTCCATGGTGCAGACATAAGGAATGTATAATGCACAGACCTTTGTGAGTGTATATTTTTTTCTTGTGTTGTATAAAATGCTTTGATTCTTTCTATCTTTGCAGAGAGCACTGAGCTCAAGGTTCAGTTGCTTTGATTTATCTTTATTCAATAAAGGAAGATCATGTAACTCTTTGATGTGTATTTATATGAAATGTGTATTTTATATGCAGTTTATACTGAAAGTCTTACATATCCACTGACTGCGAAATCATCTAATATTTGTGTAAAATGATTTTAAATAATGATCACAAGTGTTTAAACAATGCCGGGGGGTTTGGTTGAATGTGATAACAATGTGTAGCAGTCAGTAGAAGAAACATGAGTTTTCGTGTGTGATGACTGCTGATTGTATTAAGGGATGTAATTAAACACAGATCCTGAAACTTAACCCGGTCTGAAGGAGATTTTTTAGTAACATATATCATACACACTTTCCACTATGCCTCTTTAGTGAGGAGTTTGGCCAGGATGACCAAGATATCCCAGCTTAATCCTTTTTATTTGGTTTTGTGTAATAGGTGTACCTAAGAATGTGTTAAGTAGTTGTATACATAGGAAGAATAACAAATACTATGTGCTAGTAAAAAAAAACAACACATTGGTTACTCACAGCTTAGCACTTAGAGTGAAACCCAGACAACTGATTTATCTGTAAGAACTGCATTTAAGTAGCAGCAAACCAACTCATCACAGTGGCAGTAAAGCATTGCCTAAGATTTGCTCATGAAGTCTAATTGGTCCTGGATCTCATTGTGTCTGACTTTAATTGGACTCCTGCTTTACAGTGTGAAATAGCTCTCAAAGTGTCTACTACGTAACTGGAACTGTGTTTTTTATCACTCAATCTATCACAGGATTCACAGCTCAGAGGTTCAGATGAGTGGAGCTCTCCACATAAACTTATCCTCAAATTACTCTCTACAAATAATTCTGTCCGTCCTTCACTGCTGAGGAGCAGAATAAACTTAAAAAATACATGAGTCTTGGAGACAGCTTTTTTTATTCATTCAGGTAGATTTTTCTTTTGTAGCTACCCAGGGCTCAGGAGATGTGGTGCTACTGCTGTGACCTGGCAACTCATTCAAGCAATGCATGCTTCCCTTCTGCCAGTAGGAAGGCTAGGAACAACTGCAAATTGTCTTTAGGAGCTGCAGGCACTAGGATGCTACTCAAGTTGTATTCAGATGCTACGACACACAAAGGGTGCATACTGAAACTCCATTAGCTTGAACAACTCCAGCTGTTAACACAGAGGGGCTCCTGCACATGTACTGAAGAAGAGTCAGGTTTTTATCACAGTAAAGAAAAAGAACAAAAATAAAGCATATTAATATTACTGAAACTGTATACTAGGATTCCAGCTTAAAATGGTCACCTGATTGCTGCAGCACTGGTCCCAGTAGTTTACACAGTTTTTACATAGTATGGTTATATAGGGTTGTGCAAAAGCATATTATTACATCCAAAATAGTTGCAATGTGAAATGAGCAATGAGCAATGATTCATACAATTCTAATGGATACAGTGACTCTATGAAACCCATATCGACTGCTGATGCCTTTAATCAGAAATGAATTTAAGCAAGCCTCTCTAAAAGTCTGTTTTGCACTCATCCTCTCTGTTTGGACTCCATTTGTGTTGATGCTTTTAGGGTGCACCATATTAACAACCATGCCAATCCAGGTAGTGCGTGTGAGTGAAATTGGATGCTGACACCCTGGAATAGTCTGCATCAGTGCTGACCTGTCATTCCCCACTACCCTGAGTGCATGGTAAGCAGGTGTTGAATAGTGGGGAACATGATGGGAATTGAAATCTCATCTTGTGCCCATTGGCAAAAACACTGGGTTCAAACATTGAGAATATATGTCTGAAGTCTGAGGCTTTCATTTTAAGTTTAAGTTTAATTAGAAATTACATTAACAATATTCATATATATATATATATATATATATATATATATATATATATATATATATATATATATAAAAATATGTCTTATAATGTCTTCAAACAGCATTTGAAGAACCCAAAAATAAACTGGCAATGGAACTGATATGCTTGACAAATCAATTATTGCTAGAAGAAAGTGCAAGGTGAGCCCAGCGCCATAAGGACTTATTATATTCCTCATCATGAACTGTAGATGGCACTTCTGAGTCAATGACGCTGTGACAGAAATGGCATGAAAAGAAGATACCAGCTCATTGTGGTCAGTGTGATTTGTTACATTCTCATTTGGGTTTTAAGTTTTGCTATATCTTCCTTTTTCCTATGAGTTAGGTTTAACAAATTGCTTTTGACACACGTTCTCTATTTCAGCCAACTTTATTTTTGTATTATCTAAAACTTGGTTTACCTTCGGAAACTTAATCATAGCATAACCTTTGTTTGATTTTCTACAACCAATTCCCCGGTGCAGTCTGATTAATGTTGCATCCTAAGCAGTATTCCGTGAAACAGGATTAAGGGGAAATTAAGCTTATTTCGATAAGTCTGTCTCATCAAAGAGAGAGTTCTGTTCCATCATCGTGGCTTAAATGAGTCCCAGCTCAGTTACCATGGTAACCAGTGCTGGTGAACAAGCGTGTCCCAGACCAGGCCGACTGTCAAGCTTGTTTAAATCTTAACTAATAAATAATATTAAAATTGAGTAACAATCTTTTCATTGTTTCTAAAATAAAATAAAAATCTTTATGTTGCAAAAGCCAAACATTATGTGCAACAAGTGCAAACATATATTAAAGAAAAAATGCAATGGCACTTTAAGTTAGTGGCGTTCATTTACACATAACATATCTCAGTAAAGCATTTATTAATCTAAAATTTATTGCTGAATATTGTCAAAACAATACTGAATATAGAGAGCATGAAAAACTTAATGGAGGATCAAAAGCATAGTATCATTTACTTTTATTCATCCCAGTGAGAAGTTTTTTCTTTGCATTCAACTCATACTGATTGCAAGTCCAGTTCCTTCCTTGTCATCCAGATTCAAATGCACCTCTCTAACCTGCAGGCCACCCCTCCTCCGCATCAATTCCACAGGGTGAAATCTCTGAACATGGATCACTACGCAGCCAGTGCATTCAATCTGCCTGCATTTTCCTGCCATTCCTGAATCTGGCTGCAGCTTGGCCTGTTTCTGGTGAAAATGTCTTTGTATTCTTCACACATCTCTGTCGATAGTGTTAGACCGACTGATGAGAAGAACAGCATTCTGATTTTGCCTTTCGTGTTGTTCATTTCAGCAATTTTTCATTTATCTATTCATCTTAGTAGGAATATGGAAGTCTGTTTCAAATATCTGGATTCAGTTTGGCTGAGCTTGGTTTGAGGAACAACTTGAGGTTTAAGGAGGAGATGGCGCTAGCTTGAATTCCACACTTCTTAGGTGAGTCTCTCTCCCTTGAGCGATTTTCATGGAATACCATGATGATTTCTGTTGATTTCCATTTGGCAGCTCATAGGATGTTTGAAGCATATGAATGTGCTCAACAAGCTCAAATAGCACTAAAGCACCCAACACATCCAGTTTTTCAGCACATTCCACTGTTTGCTAGATGAAAAACCCATAAACTAGGGTTAGCTTAGGGTTGACACACATTTACTATATTTAGGCATTTAAATACACAGTTTTAGTTGTTAAAAAAAAAAAAAAAAAAAGGCCACATTGATTGTTGCCTGAGTCATACGAATAATGCAATAATCTGGAATATGAGCCCGTTTGAGCTGTTAATTTCTTGAATTTGCAGCCATAACACTTGGTGATTGGTGAGCAGATAGACCTTTGATTTAAAAGATCACACTCTAAAAGTGTTGAAACACTAAACATTTTGCCCACAGACTGTATAATTCAAAATGCTTATGCTTTACTTTCACCACACTGCCTTCATTATGCATTTTTAAATGAATTAAAGCACCATCTATAACATTGTGCATATTAATTACTTCAAGGCTTTATAAGAAAATAGAACATTGCAGATTAATAAAACATCTCCATCTGCACTGCCACGTGAGAAACTCTTACTTCCTGCTCATCACAAACTTAACCTGCTTTTTAACAATCTAAGTTTGAGTTGCTTTACAGCAGGCTACCAATATGTTTGCAAAAGACATCCAACATGTCACTGCAGCGACAATCCCTTTCTTTCCAGCTGAGGTCAGCGGCTGATGATGACCGTCTCTACCTGGAAGCAAAATGGTCATCAGCAAAGGCAAAGACAATGAAGCCCAGTAGGTGGTATTGAATGGGTAAAATCCTTAATGCCCTGCTCATCACTCTCTTTTTATATGGACATTAAGACAACCGCCACGACCACTGGGAATAATCACAGCCATCTTTGTGTCTCAGCTGAAAGACACCCAGGAGGAAGACATAATTCTCTCTAGCAGATGTGGCTATAACATTAAAACCCTAATCGAATGCACAATTCTGCTTTTCTTGTTCCTATTATGACTCTACAGCATATTCCCACATGAAGACCCTCTATTTGTACCACATAGGAAGGAATAATGATGAATAATGAGGAGAGTCCATTACTGCCCAGGCAGAGAGCCACAAGCTAACTAATAATAATCAGGAACCTTGGTGGTAGAGACGGCTGTGGACTTGAAGTGTGATGTATGATTGCAGGTGTGAGAGAGTACCTGCCGATGGATAAAGACAACAGAGCCCAGGAGACGCCACGTTCCTCCCTGCCTGTCAACGTGGAGCATACGCAGAATCTGCAGGAAGCGAATCCCTCTGGAAAACAGCAGAAGTGTTTACCTGCTGACATTACATTCACACTGCATGCATGTCACATAAACAGAACACATATTGAGCAGTTCAACTGAAAACTGCTGGGTGGTTTTGGGGTTCTGGGCTCTGTGCAGGGCATGCCTAGAATATACATGTTTCTTTTTTTTTTTTTTCCTGGCACAAAGCAACACTTACCTTACAGCAGAAGTAGCGAAGACCTGACCTTTGGAGCCCACTGCCAGCACAATTATCGAGGCGAGAACTACAATCAAATCTGTGTTAACAGAGAATGAGACACAGAGTATAAATATGACACCAGAACATGAGTAATCTGAATATCATCACATAGATGAGGGGAGTTGTCAGTATAGACAGAACAGGTGTTGGAGAAGTCAAATAGAAAAGTGCAAAAAATGTCTGTTTAGACATTGCATAGGTTTTCATTTCAGATTTCTTCCATTAATCGGTTTAGCAGAAAAGAGTCACAAATGGTACTTAAGATAATATTTACTGCTGTAAATAAAAAAAAGGAAGTGAAAGAAAAAAGAAACACCTGGAGGCTTTAATTTTGAGAATATAAATTGAAGGTGGAGAAATATTCCAGTGACAGTTTTAATTTCATGCTGAATTTGTCTTATTGTGGGATGACGCTCAGGGTATATTACAGTTATTGTTTAAAAAATTCAGAGAGTGGGTGTGAAGTGATATGTTTGCTGATGTGCATGTGTATAGATATGTGTGCATGGATGTCATTTCCACCTATAATAGATATTGGCTTCCTGGCAAAGCGTAGTCGGCCCCAAATGCCAACGTATTTACTGCGGCAGCCTGCTGACCAAAGCCGGACAAAATATTCTGCACCAAAGAACACCACAAGGACGATCTCCTGTCAGACAAATGAAGCACAGTGACAGATGGATAAAAACACAAAAACAAACAAAAACCAAAACAAACAAACATCAGATGCCGATGCAGGTTATTCAGTGTAGAAATACCTGAACAGCTGTTCATATTTGTTCCAAGTATGCTTTAAAACAAATACATGTCAATTATAAATGTGTGCATTCTTCACAGCTTCCTACACAAACTTCATCATGACGGTGCAATTCATTAAGGATTATTGATTCTTCCTCTGCAGGTATGTCATTTGTCAGTGTTTAATTTGTGCCAGGTCATTGAGGAGTTCTTTGATTCAGCTGCTAAATGTTCTTGGGTCTGACAACTGCATGATTATGACTGAATGTTTGAAGATATTTATCAATATTGTGTTCATTTTAAAGGAAAACTGTTCCAATTTTTTCCATCAGGGTTTTCTTTTATTTGGATTTTAAAGAGTAACTTTATATGTTGTTATGAAAAATGTATTGTGCTTGGCTGCAGACACTGTGTGCATATAAAGAGTGACAAAACCATTATGTCCATGGATTTTGTGTTACTGCTTTGAAGCAGCATTTATCAGACACTAAATGACAAATGTATGATTGTGCAGGATGAAGTAACATCGAATGGAGAGAACTGGCAGATAAACTAAGGATAATATAGGCACACCCATAAAGGTATAGTTGTGATTGATGAGGAAATTAGCTGTAGGTGCACAAAAGTTTTTTTTTCTTCTTTTAGGGGAAAACTTTGATCTGTGAGGAATGACCTGCATTTTTCTTCTATCTGCATTTTGGCACAATTTTTTGTATATGCTTGAAGTAGCTTTAAAAAAATGTTAGATATTAGCAATAACCTTAAAGCCACAAACCATTTTTGTAGTTTCTTTTAGTTCTATTCTATTCTATTCTATTCTATACTACAGTTGCCCTTTTCTTTTTTCCCTTCTTTTTTTAATGTAAAATTGCATGTAGAACCTCAATCCTTTCAATCAGTCTTAGTTCTGAGGCTACAGTGATGTAAAATGAATTTAGCAATAGATAGAGCAATATAAAGACAAACTATAGCTATCTTCCTTTATTTTGAAAATATACTGAAAAGAAAATAGTGTTATGAATCATTCATTGTGAATTTACCAAACAGTCTGTTAATACCATTTTGCAGCTGGATTGTAAACATTCTGGATGGGATATAAATGCTTGGAAAAGTCATGTAGATTAATGACAGGATAAGCTATCAATCTTATTTTACCCCACAGAGTTCCACACAACAATTCTGATAAAGTGTTGATAATAAGTAAGAGCGCTCGGGGTGCTGCTGATGGGTTTTAAGGATAAAACACACTAATTTTGACCTTATTTGGCAAACTTTTTCTCAGCTATTCTTTGGTTTAGTGTTACATTAAACTGGCAAATGCTGCACTAATTACATTAGTTGAACTCCTTGTTTTCTGTTATTGTTTTCCCCATCTCTTGATAGCACAACTTTTCCTCAATCTCAGGTCTTTCTTAGGTCTTTAAAAATTTACATGGTGCAGAAGCCCAATGCTTTGGAACACAGTGGATACAACCAAGGGATCACATGGTTGTATGTGACAGTCCCTTGGGGACACAGTAGCAACAAAGAAAACACTCTTGCCATTTTTTCCCAATTCATTTCCCAATGAGTTTCATTGTGCATTTTAAGGACTGAATTTCATGTCTTCCTCAGCTCATCAAGGTAGTTTCTATGGCTAAACAAAACCAAGTAGTATAATAAGCACAATCCTAAACAAATAATGAATACCCTAAAAAAGTAAAATAGGTGAAACCACGAGTCAGCAACCATACCCATTTCTCTTTGGCCATGTGGCTCTTGTTACTTTTTCACCAGCCAGCACTAAGAGTAAGGCTTTCTTGTTGTGATTTCATATAGATGATGTGAAGTTGATGTCATTTGACACTATAATGGATTCTTACTTGCTTTGAGCTTGTTTCTAAACCCTGTTCCCACTTCTGGGTGGTGTTTCTACAATCAGATTGTAGCCTCTTACTGTATATCAAATCTCAGTCCATTTCTAATCCTTATCATTTATTCCTTATAGTGTTTCTTTTCATAATGAATAAAAAACACAAACAAAATAAAAACAAAGTAGGCCTACATAAATTTAAATATTAAAAACACCTTTATGATCAATATTAAAACATCTATTATAAGACCATGAAATAGAAACAATGCTTCATGCACTGTGTAAACAAAATAAATGGAATAACATTGCTAAAAGATTTTGCTCTTGCAAAACCATGAAAATACATCACAGTGTGATGTATTTTCACATTCTCTGATTTTGCAGGCGCTGCACAGCTCACCACTGCAGCGAAAGGATGCCAAACGGGTATCCCATGCCCTGAGAGCTAATGCAGGGGGTCTCTTGACAAACCATCAATGTGTGATAAGCCGAGAATGAGAATGTGTTGAACAATAACTGAAGCAGTCCACAACAACATGCTGAAAATGCACATAATCAATGCTTTAAAATGAAAGCAGCTCTCTCTCAGTTCTAACTAATTTCATCTAAAGCTCCTTTGGATTAAAAAACAAATCAACTGCTTCACACTATGAGCTCGACATGTATAAAATAATGAGCTGGTGTGGATGAGAGTGCAATTACCTCCACATGGGACTCAATCACTGACTAGCATTTAGAAATGAAGCTGACAGACTGGGAATCAATAGCCTTATAGATTTTTAATGGTGACACAATCCTTTTGCTGTGAATGATGAGAGGAAAACACGGAAGGACTCAGATAGATGATGTTTCTCGTGCTGAGCAGCAAATTAGGGGTGGTGTTTTTCCTCATCAAAGATTAAATGCCAGTGAATATAAAATAGCACTGTTTGAAAAGAAAATTGGATTAATAACATGTTAAATTGTATTCCTGGAAGCTAAGATGAAGCTAAATGTTACATTTCTTAATTTATTCACTAAGGATTTTTTACTTCAAGGTTGAAAAACAAATCTCCTTTTGAAAAAAGAAATACATTAACCAAGAGCAAGGGAGAAAAAAAACATTTTCACATGCACTGCAACCCTGAAATTTGCTATATATTAGCCAAAGGAAGTGTGTGTGCAAGCATAAAATGACTGATTTAGACTGACTAAACACTGAAGAATTCCCCCTCACAGTTCTCTGATACCAAGGCTGGATCATTTCAGATTTAGCTCGTGTACTGATTGAGCAGGTAACCTAATTTTCAGGAGATTATCTGGAGTTCATCTGTGAAAACGTCTACACAGAAGAGTTAAAATTGGACTGTCAGTTCCTTCCACAGTCAGTAATGATCTTTGCGGCTGTGTTTGGGCATCTATGGCATGACGAATGAGAAAGGTCTGTGTTCTCTTTTAGGAAGATTAGTGTAACTGTTGGGGTTCAAGAAGGTTTCTGAAAGGTTTTCAGGATAATTTAAAGAATAAGTAAGCTTGTGTATCATTATGCGTCTTCTCTGAACATTTAAAAGAAGCATTTGTGGAACAGATATGCAGTGAACGTTTTCTTTGGTTGCTGCATCTGCAGTTCCCATGACAATTTAACTGCATGACAAAAAAACTGTGAGCTTCTTTATTAAATTGTGTCCTTGGTTTTTTTTTTTTTTTTTTTCTTTTACCAAAATGAGAAACTCTAACCTTATTGCAGTGTTTTTTTTGTTTTGTTTTTTTTAAGCTGTGCAAATTAATATTTACATGTTCAAGTAGATTATGTGATAAATTCACAAAGCAGCAAAAAATTATCCTAATAAATGCTGACAGGGGAGTGAGATAAGGAGCAGCCTGGTGGTGGGGAAGATCATGAAATAGGCATAAAACAAGCAAAATGTTCAGCTGTTAAGTTAAAGAAATTGCAAAACAAATTTCAATGTAGAAATTTATTCAAAAAGAACCCAAATCTCACTAGATTTTGCTGCATGCTAATAGCATATGATTTCCATTTTTATCCATTTTTCTTAATCTTTTCTAAAACGTGAACGTATTGTTCATTGGTTATTTTTTTAAAAATAGTTCAGTTTATATTGCAAGAAACAAAATATGTTAGAAATTGCAACTGTAAAGCTGTTTGTTAAGCCTGCATGTTAATTTGCAGGTACTATAGAAATAACATGAGGATGAAAGTTGTGGCTCGAGAACACTTACAGTTCATCTATGCGGATAAAACAATAAAGCTTCAACATAAAACTGAAACAATGTCTATAAATCATGAAATTTTACAATTATAGTGATACTAAAAGCATTAGGAGACTGAAAAAGTTGCATTAAAAGATTAAATAAAGATCTTAAAAAAATCTTTTTTTATCTTTACAATTTTCTGATGTGATTCACTGACATTATAGCAACAGTTCAGTTTTTTTTACTCAATAACTGGACTAAGTCACAGCTTTAGTTTAATTAAAAGTTTATTAAAAACTGGATGAAGCAAATGTCTGATGCCGATCTGCAAACCTGTCAGTGCTCATGGATCTGACTGCTGAAGAATATTTAACCTCACACTCCTTTCCAAAGGAATCCTGTATTCATAAGACTTTGTGCAGCAGCAGTAACACTGGTCTTTAACTGATGGGTAGACAAAGAGATTTAAATACGGTATAGGTTGGCATCCTAACACACATTGGCTAAATTAGAGTCAGTCAATGCTGTAACCCATGACAACGCCACTTAAACAAGGACAGTGAGTCAAACTGAAAATCAAATCATTGAAAGAAAACTGTATAAAAAGAAACCAAAAGAAAAAACCAAACAGGATATAAAAAAATCACTTTCAGCATATAAAACATATAGTTATGGTGATTATTTCTCTATTGTAACTTATCAGTCCAACTCTTTCTGTCTCTTTTACAATTACTTTCAATGTCAGTATAAATTTTCAAAATTCATGATTCCACTAGAAAAGCCTTCGGAGAGCAGAGACCTCTGCCAAGCAGCTCATTTCCACCCATGCTGAGAGGAATCTTTCTAAAAAATGTCTCTGTCCACAATTCCTTGCAGATCACTCCCAAAATGTAATGGAATCCAAGTTAGACCACGACTCATTCTCAGACACAAAATTATAAAAATCCTCAGACAGACAGATAAACGTGGGCAGAAACATAACTTCCATTGCGGAGGTAATAGCAATGCTTCCGTTGAAGTTCAAGTTTTATGTTTTAAAATCAGCATCAGTATGTCAGTGTTCTGGAGCCAGAACTAGATTCAAGATTGTTCATTTGTCATACGCAGGTTCAGTCTGAGGTCAAGAAAGAGGTCAAGACTCGCTCAAATAAGAAGTACTCGTAGTACGCAATAATAGTAGATGGTAAAATAATAAATAGATAATAAAAAATACAAAATAAATAAGTAAACAATGTAATGAAATATAAGAAGGATACCAAAGTGCAAGTTGGATTAAATAATATGTAAGTGGAGTACTTTACAGGTTGTAAAATTGCTTCAAATAAGTTTTGTATTGCACATAATTTAGTAATTCACCTAGTTTGTGGAGCAGGTTATTGCACAGGTAATGTTTAGTGCAGTATCATTAAGAGTCTGACAGTTTGGGGATAGTAACTGTCTCTGACTGTCTAGCCAACTCTGATTAAATCCTGATCATATCTACAGCATCATTTGACTAAAATCACCATTCACATTAGTGAAACAATAAAACCTTGGCTGGGATTTCAGTTTTACAGTATTTACATCTGCAATGATCATCCACAGAAGAAGTTAGAAGAAACTGAATGTTTCAAATAAGCATTTGTCTCACATCGTCCACAGCTTCCTCCAGTTAAAGAAAAAAAAGAAAAGAAAAAAAACCTAAAACAGAAGCTAGTTTCCTTCAGGGATATTTGTAAAAGACCTTTAGATGTGTGTGAAGAGGGGATTGTCTGTAAGCTGATGGTATTTTAAAGCTCACTCCATGCACAGGGAGCCTCACAAAGAAAAGGTATTTTTAACCATCTCTAAAGATGCCCTCGGAACATTTCAAAGAATTAGTTGTTGATCCAGTTCTATAATTGCTGGTGTAAAAAGACAGAATGATTAAAACAGGAAAATTGTTTACACATCTCTCTACAATACACTGCCACCGTTGCCATAGCGATCTTAAAAGTATGGAAATCTGAGGACAAAAACACCAAATTAGACTTCCTTGACATTATAACTTCTTGTTTTAAGTTTAGTGTATGCAACCAGAGGACTATGTTACATTTCACAAGAGTCACTCAATGAGTTGAGACTGCTGGATTTGCAATGTGACTACTTACAAACAGGCTTTTACAAACCACAGATTGACTAAAGGAGAAATCATCTGATGCAGAGTTATTAAAAAACAGCTCACAGTATCGACACAAAGTAAATTTTGCACAATATTCTGTACAGAAAAGACAGAGATCAAATGAAAACTTTAAGAAATGTAGACACACTGTGGCTGTTTTCAGGATAAAATAGCTTCAGTTTAGTTTCAACAGCATGTTGATGCCTCATATCTCCACTGACTTCCTGCAAGAGTTTTTCTACCACTGAACAATCCTACAGCAGCTGGTTTCAGACTCAATTTCTTCAACAGTCAATGTACTTTTCTGCTTCACTTCCGCCTGTAGCATCATCATTTTTCTATTGTACTCATACCAGCTAGTCAAAAGAACATGGCTGGGGTTATGTGCATGGCTACAAGAGACAACAGATTGATGAGCCAACATACTGGGGCAGAACATGACAACAAGTGGTTGAGGAGAGCCATTTAATTAGAACTGGTTGTTTTGGATGAGAGACTGCAGGACTGTTGCCCTAGAAGAGCAGAGCTGAACACCCCTGTATCACAAAGTGTATGCTTTTAAAAATCCAAATGTTTATGAGTTTCACATTTTTATAATAAAACTACATATGTTACTATTAATCATGTTGCATAAATGCTGTCTGGGGGGAAACATGGGCAGATTTACAATTCTCAAAAAAAATTCACAATTCACTTTTTTTGTGAAATTGTGGTTTTAACCCAGTTTTAGAGAATATAGTGCAAGTGTGTTGCAGCCAGAAACTATTTATGGTCCTTACAAATTAATTACTCAATGTAGCCACAAGTTTGCATAGCTTTCTTTCTTTCTTTACCTCAAGAAATGCTTCCGAGCTGCATCTCTGTGAACATTTTGTTTGTCATGCGGCCATGTATGAGAACACGGACGCTCACAGGGGATTCACCATGCTGCCAGTGGTTTCACAATGTTCTACTTATCCAGTGGTGATAATGCACCAAGGTTTGCCATCAATAACAGGGAAGAAATATAGCAAGTAAACAAGATACTTTTTATTATTTTATATCAAAGATGTAATTTATCATGTTCTTTTTAGTAAGTATATGTCATTTGACCTAGACGTGTTTTAATGAGAAACTGGATGTAATGCATGGCAGAGTTATCTGTGTAGCACATTTCACAAGACAACTCGGTGTGCTGTGTATTTACATATGTATGGATGTAAACGAAACTTTAATTGAAAACTTGAAAAGACAGCTATTTATGAATAATTAGATGCAATACTAAGTTAGGTTAAGAAACAAAAACAGCCGTAACTATATGTTTCTAACCTCTTTCTCTGCCATCTCTCACAACCCCGACTTCTCTCACTAATTCCACTCTGCCTCTTTTTCCTTCATTACAGGATCCACAAGGGGGGCAATAAATCTAGGATTCCTCCCAAAGTCATTTCCTCCACATTAAGCCTCACCGCCAGAGTTCATCTCAGCAACATCGCTTGACCCAAATCAATCATCGATTCACATCAAGACTTGTTTATCTCCCCACGTATGTCACTCAAAAAAAGCAGAGAAAATTAGCATTCATGCAAAACGTGTCCATCTTATGTTGGTAGAATAACAAATAAACTGTCTATTGTGAGATGGACACTGATAGAGTGAAATAAAAATGTAACAATACTTCAAATAGTTTGTAATACTTTGTGTCTCTAAAAAATAAGAGGAAAACAATATTTTGAGAGCACATATTCTTTGGGCAGACTGCCAAGCATCTGGCCATTCACTATACTACAAATACCGTTAGCCAGGGCCGCAGCTCTGTGGAGAAAAAAATAAATAAATAAATAAAAGAAGAAGAAAAAGAAATAAAAAAACAGAGTGGTCTCTGTTAACCTTGACTGTGCAGGAAGAAAAAAACAAGACAAAGGAGATGCTTCTGTGGTGGAGGAGGAGAGAATGAGAGAGTGGCAGGGTCAGAGCAAATCTCTAAACTAAAAAGCACCAAGTACAAAACAGTCCCAGAGGGAACCAGGATGGAGAAGATGAATGTCTGAGATTTTGAGAGGTTTAGTTGCAAATATTAATTATTCATTATCTGTGTAGAAGAGAAGAATAAGGAGATTAAACATCTCCAGAGGAGGAACCTCAGGCAGAATCTTGGTTTGCCTTAAAATGGTACAATATTAAATTACAAACTCACGTGAAGCACATGAAGCAGATTTCCTTTGAAATCCAACAATGAATTTGCAGGATTTGATGCATAGATGTGGTAGCTAATGAAACACCATGACTATGTCACCCCTTCATTCTCAGTCCAAGGTGAACTTGTCACATGTGGTGCGCTTCAGTCCTCCACATGCAACATCCGCAAGTCCTTTCTTATCCTTTAAGAGTTTTCTTTTATCTGAGCTTGAGTGACTTACCCATCACCCAAACAGTTCCCGAGCTCAGCATCTCAGGGTTCACTTTATCCCATTTACTATTGATTTTACAGAAAAGGTGGCCGTTATGTTGGGGACACACTGGAATTGGTTGTAGAAAGCAGATATGTGGTTTTACTTAAGCTGTTCTTTTTTTCTGGGAGGCAGAGGCTTATCTTAGATCAACTTTTCAGGCAGAAGAGGCTAAAGTTTGATATTCTTTGTTTCAATTAAATCAAACAAATAAAAAAAAAAACTTCTAACTGGAAATAAAAAAAACTTTATTTACACTTTCAGTTCAGTGATAATTGAATCACATATTTTTATTTATGTAATTTTCAAAAGAACTATTATGAAAACCTTTGAGATCTGCAGATAAGATGTCCTTATCCGTTGATGCACACCCCCATCTAACATTGCCAGGCCAGATATCCATAGTGCTGTCCATGCTGGCAGATACGAGGTTATTAGGATTGCCCACCTCAGTAATGGTGGTGCTGCAAAATGATGCAATACTAAAATGGCTGTCAGATTAGTTTTTATTTGACAGTTTAGTGTGATATCCATAAAAGCAAAGAACATTATAACATGCACAGCCAGAATAAATGTAAGAGATTAATTACCCATCTTAAGACAATTTTCCTAGTTATAGTTTTCACATTAAGTAATTACATTGAACCAAATCTACTGCGTCAAAGAAAAAAAAGCTCCAGTATTGAAGCAGGTACCCCATTAGCGGTGCACCTTTTTTTAGTTTTGTATTTAGTGTTGCAGACCGTATGAACCCAAGATATCTTATGAACTAATTTCCATTTGTTACTTAACAATACATAGATCCATTTTAACATTTGAGGTCTGCAACATTTTCTAAAATACACTAACACAATGAAGCTTCTACCACTTTATCATGTTACCTATATTTCTTACAGTAATTAAAGGTTAGTAATCTTGCAAAGAGACATTTTTCTTACTCTGGGTGAAGTGGTTCCTCGTCTTGGTAATAGTCTATACATTCTGTAATCATGAACAATAAGTAATGTAGTTGGACCCCTCAGTTTACTGTAAATCTGTAAAAACTCGTTCGCTCCAAAAAGGAGTTGTTCTCCCGGCTCCCCTCCTCCTCCTCCTGCAGCGCATACCTGATAGCCACACCCTGTATATGTTAGGATGAAAATACAAAGTAGTGAAGAATAAACTCAGAAGGCAAACATGGCTGAGAAAATGCAGGAAGGATTTCCCCTACCCCGCTCTGTTTTTTTGCCTCCTCCTGCTAAACAGCCAAGAAAGAGAAAATCATTGGTGGAAAAAGCTGCAAATAAAAAAGCCTTGGATCACGCAAGGAGCAAAACCAGAGGGGGAGGAGCCAAGACAGGGTGCCACTTTCAAATTTTCCTAGCTCCCCAACATTACCTACCCCAGCTTTAAAAGGCATTTCTGGCACTGTGGATACAAAGCAAGTAAACATTTCAGGAGAGGAGACAGATCTGGGGTGCAAACACCCTCATCAGCCTCTTCACCAGTTTGTTAACATCCGAACAGCTGATCACAGCAAAACCCGCGGTGCAGCGAAAGAAGATTGTATCATTCCCTTTAGAAAAAGTGTATTTGATCAGACTGCTTCTTCTGTTCGAGCTGTTGCTGAATGGAACCTAACTCCCATAACCATCAGAAATTTAAATACATATAATTCATTTGAGACACAGTTAAAGAAATGGTTCACTGACAATCAGAGCTGTCCAAATTAACTAAATCTGCTGTTGCTTCCCCCTAATTGCCAACTTACCCTGTGTGTATGTATGTGTGTTCATGTATTTTGTTTGTTGTTTTGATTGTTGGTGTGTTCTGTCGCTAATGTACTACATTACATTTTAATGTAATGTAAATTTTACTTTTACAAAATGTACTTTTGTAATGTTGTCATGTAAACATGTAATTTTACTCTTGTTCTTCTAGGGTGAATTTTAACATCTATCTAGGGACTGCAGATGAAAAATAGCCTTCTGGCTAACTCTGGCATATTGACAGAAATGTTTATTAATATGCACTGTCCCTGTATTAAATTAAAAAAAAAAAAAAAAAAAAAAAAGCCAGTCATCATGCCGTTGTGAAGTTTACAGAAAGTAATTTTGCGTTGTCTTGTTAAAAAATGCATAGATGTTCTTGGAAATCGGGGCTGTATCGAGGGCAGCATATGTTGCTCTAAAATGAACTTCTCTGCCTTAATGCTGCCATTGCAGTAGTTAAAATGCGTTTTGCCAAAGGACCGAACACAAGCGCATACCATCAGAGAGCCTGGCTTTTGGACTTGTTGCTGATATCAGTCTGGAATACTGATTTGTTTGACTATGATCCAGGCTTCTCTGTGTCAGAAGAGGCCTGAAAACCACAGTGTTTTAATGATGCTAGAAGGGTGCCTGAGAGAGGCTGGCTAATTTTGATATGCAATCAACTTTCAAGCAAAGAAAGTTTTTTTTTTTTTTTTTTTTTAAAGCTTGTAGGTGTATGAAATGAGCAGATTGCTTGTTTAGGTTTTTCTTCTATAATTTTGCTTTTAATTACAAAGAATTCATACATGCAAGCTATTTTCTAATAAGTCTCTTCCTCTCTCTCTTTTTTTATATATTTAAAGAACACAAGTGATGATGTCCACAGGTTTTGTTATAACTTCAGTGATGCTATTAGTCTTGGCTGATAGCTTTGGTGTTGCATTAATATTACATGTGTAATATCCTTTGTTGCATGTGTAAATGAATTTTTGTTGCAATTAAGTCGTACCTTTAGGCTTGCATTCACAGTGTGGGCTAGTTTATTTAATCTAAATAAATACTCTATACTTTAATAAAAGTTTCACAACTGTTCTCATATTTTAATGATATTGGATACTAGTGCAGTCTTGTTTACCATATAACTTATGGTTTGTGGCATTACAGTAATGACCTGTATAGTTTGTCTTTGTTGTTGTTGTTTTTGTGTGTGTCTTTTTACACAGTGGAAACCAGTCAGGCACAAAACATGCATTTATTCATTTTCCTTTTTCTTTTGAGGATAACATTATTGTTTTAATCAAAGTCAGCACTCACCACCCAGAAGAGAGTCGTGTAAGCCAAGGTTTGGTATTGATCAATAGTAGAGAGGACACTAAGGATCAGACAGGCCAGAACTATGAGAAACCTGTGAAAATGAAAGCAGAGCATGCATCATTCTTGATAAGGATGTCAGGGAGTTTTATGCTGTTCCATTTTAATAACTAAGCTGAATTTTGTTCTGACATGAACACAGTGTTCCTTAAGCTTTAAATCACTTGTCATCTGTCACTTTGGGAAACACAAATCTCCTCAATCTACTAAAACATCCCTTCAACTATTTGTTCCACCATCTCATAATTTGATTCAAACTGCAAAATTTAATTTCTGTTTAGTTCGAATTTGAGCCTCTGAACCACTTTTAAAAAAAGTCTCAAAGTGTCTAACTGGATCTAAGGAAACAGTCAAGGACGGTAACATCTTTCAAATTCATATGAATATGAATACAAAGCACATACATCTGTCAAATAATGAGCACTGGGGTTTGCTCTCATTTACACATTCCACATACAGAAACAGAAAACTTCAAATTGTTGTAACACTGTTCTTTTCCCTCTCAAGGTCAGAGAATTTAAAGTACAACAACGATGAGATGCTTGAAACTACTTGAGCTTTTTGAAAGAGGTGAAAAAAGAAACATCACCCTTGAGGAAAATGGTTTAAACTGTTGTGGTATTGTATCACAAATGCAGGTAGCTTTGAGATTACTTTTCAACTTCTGATTCTCAAGCAGATTTTTAAATTCAGGGAGAAACTAGGTTTGGAAAGTCTTTCTAGGAGCATGTTCAATGTGTGCATGAAAAAAAAACCAGCTTATTTTAAAAGTTTATATGTAGGATGGCAAGGTCAGAGTGTGGTGCCCCGTATTTAGCAGTTTCATAGATGTTTGTCTGTAAGCAAAAGAAAAAGCAGTGAGGAGTGCAATATAAGTCATGATCCATCCTCACCCCCATAACCTCGCTCACATGTGTTCCAGCCTATCAGGTAAGGCTGTGATTTCTATTTTTGTTTCAGCTATCGGGGTATTTCCTCAGTTATTGAAGCTGAAATTGGGTGGAGTTATTTAAGCATTTCATCCGTTTTCTGGACAGACTGTAACAGAAACAATATAACAATTATGTTATATGAAACTTGGCAGAAAGGTTGACACTGGAGCAAGGGCAAAAACTTAATTTCCATTGACTGGACGTGGCAAGAGATGTGGTGATGAAGGCTATGACCTCTGAGTTGATTCATGTGACCGGAATGCTCGCTGACACACTGTTCTGTGAAGAAAGCCTCAGTCGCACTTAAGCTGTTGCATGAGTTTGAACTTAAATTTCTATGTACCATATAGGAGTACTAAATAAAAGTAGCCACTGCCTTTTGACACTGTACAATGCAATGAAAGAAATAGATATATGTAAGCATGAGAATGCAGCCACTTTTATGGTTTTTCAAAGGGAATAAGGAAATTGAAAGACAGCATTTCTGTGTCCTGAAGATCCAAGCAGCTATGTTGTAGGGGGCTTTATGCCCCTGGTGGGGTCACCAATGGCAAACAGGTGTCTAGGGGAGGGATCATACTAAGTGCGCCTCAGCGACCCCTATGATGATGACAATCATTGGTAGAAGTGTTCCCTTCCCTGAATGCAGGTCACCGGGGCCCCCCTCTGGAGCCAGGCCTGGGGGTGGGGCATGAGAGCGAGTGTCTGGTTCCTGGGCCTTCGCCCGTGGGGCCCATCAGGCCTGTCAGGCCCGTCGGGCTTAACCCGAAAGGGTTACATGGGCCCCAATTCCCATGGGCTCACCATCTGCGGGGGTCGGGTGCAATGTGAGCTGGGCAGGGGGGGACCCTGGCGGTCCAATCCTCGGATACAGAAACTGGCTCTAGGGACGTGGAACATCACCTCTGGCGGAGAAGAAACCTTGTGCAGGAGGTTGAGCGGTTCCTGCTATATATAGTCGGACTCACATCGACGCATGGCTTTGGCTCTAGAACCAGTTCCCTCGAGAGGCTGGACCTTCTTCCACTCTGGAGTTGCTCACAGTGAGAGACACCGAGCAGGTGTAAGCATTCTCATTGGTGCCCAGCTTGATGCCTGCACGTTGGGGTTTACCCCAGTGGACGAGAGGGTAGCTTCCCTCTGACTTGGGGGACGTGGGGACGGGTCCTGACTGATGTCTGTGCCTATGCACTGAACAGCAGTTCAGAGTACCCACCCTTTCTGGAGGCTTGGAGGGAGTATTTGAGGGTGCTCCCTCTGGGTACTCACTGGTTCTGCTGGGGTACAGTAAGGGAAGGGATTGGGAGGCATGCACCCCCCCCCACCCAAAAAAAACAAAACAAATGGGGTTTTGTTACTGGACTTCTGTTCTGTGCTCGTCATGGATAGTCCATAACGAACACCATGTTTGAGCATAAGAGTGTTCATATATACACCTCGCATCAGGATTCTCTGGGCCGCAGTTCGATGATCAACTTTGTAATCGTGTCGTCGGAGCTGCAGGCATATGCCTTGGACACTCGGATGAAGAGGGGAGCTGAGCTGTCAACTGATCACAACCTGGTGGTGAGTCGGCTCAGGTGATAGGGGAGGAAGCCGGTCAGGCCTGGCAGGCCCAAACATGTCGTGAGGGTCTGCTGGGAATGTCTGGTAGGTTGACAATGAGTCGGAATGGGCTGTGTGCCATACCTCTATTGGTGAGGCGGCCAGCCGAAGCTGTGGCTGTAAGGTCGTTGATGCCTGTCGTGGCAGTAATCCCAGAACTCATTGGTGGACACGAGCAGTGAGGGATGCCATCAAGCTGAAGAAAGAGTCCTACCGGGCCTTCTTGGCCTGTGGGACTCTGGAAGAAGCTGATAGGAATTAACAGACTAAGTGGGATGCAGCTTCGGCTGTCATCGAGGGAAAAACTTGGGCGTGGGAGGAGTTCAGCGAGGCCACGGAGAATGACTACTGGACGGCTTCGAGGCAGTTCTGGTCCACCATCCAGTACTCACGGTGTGTTCAGACCAAACGTGTTTTGTGCGTCAACAGCGGCAGGTTTGCATGTAAAGTCTATGTGGAGGCATGGCAAGGAAGCGTTGAGCTTTCTCGCATCGCTTTTTAAGTGTTTTGAGCGTTTGGTCTGAACACACTGTCAGTCAACGCTGTGTAGAGTAGAGATGAAGAGCTGCTGACCACCTCCCTGGAAAAGTCTATTCATGAGTTCTGGAGAGGAGGGTCCGTCAGGTAGTCGAATCTCAGATTGAGGAGGAGCAATGCGGTTTTCATCCTGCTTGTGGGCCAGCTCTATACCTTCTTTGGGGTCCTGGATGGGACATGGGAGTTTGCCCAACCAGTCTACATGTGCTTTGTGGACTTGAAGAAGACGTTCGACTGTGTCCCCTGGGGCCTCCTTGGGCAGTACTCCGGCAGTATGGGGTACCAGACCCCCTTGTATGAGCTGTCCAGTCCCTGACTTCCATAACAGCAGGAGAAAAATTCTTTAACTACTGAAACTGTCCACCAAAAATAATATTTATTTTCAATATTATTAGGTAATAATGTCCTACATCTGCACTGAAAGGATGCATGATTTCGAGTGGTCAAGAGAAAAACTTCAATTGGAGTGTCACATCGGTGCTTTTTGTTTTTGCTGTTTTGACTTTCTATCTTAGGTAGTGTAGTAGGACACAGCTGTGTCTTATTAGTAGTTTCTGGCTTTCCCTCCCAGCAGCCAATTGCTACAGGGGAGCCACCCTATATAGGTAAGCTGGTTATTCAGATTATAGCTTGCCGACTAGCAGCTGGGCTACGTCATTCAGGGGATTCCTTGCTTCAGCTTCAGGTTGGTGGCAGGTAGGCTCCTGGATTTATTCATTGCTGCGGCAAGCTGTAGCCAGTAGCATCACTGGTTCTGAGGCACACTACAGTGTACCAGTCTTATGGTCAGGTGGAAGCTGACACTAATCTCCTGGCACTGGATTAGTCGATGCCAAAATACTGTCAACTGCTCTGCACTGGATCGACGCTGATCTCCTTTATCAAGTTACGAGGAGCATCACGGTGGATGCGCTGTATCAAACTGCTCTGGAGACCACTGCTGCTCTGCTTTGACGCATCTTCTCAGGTGTTCCATCAGCTGCTCTGTTTTACTGAGGCTTCTGCTTCACTTCGTTCCCTTCTCCGCCTTTAACAACTCCTCCTTGGAGAAGGGGAAACGCTGACGTGGGCGCCGGATTCACCACAAGCTGGTGCAGATTGGACAGTCAAGCTGCCCATGATAGTGGGGAGCGGCAGAAGTACATTTTGGGACAACGCTGATTATTTTATCTTCTTAATTTCTTTATATTGTTTCATTTGTGTTTAACCTATTTATATTCTTCAGGTACTGAGACTGCAGTGGTGGATTGGTGTCCTGGTGGTGGTGCCTCCCTACTTCTCTGGTGTGGTTTTGTTTATCTCTTCATGTGTTGTGTTCTTGGGGTCCCTTCCCTAGCTTCTGGACACATCCATCCCAGTAGGTCTCAGCCCTGATTTATCTTTCTTTTTAAAGTATCTTGTAGGTTTTTAAATAGGAATAATAAAATCTCTTTTATACCCGTAACTGATGTCTCTGCCTCCATTGCTAACGAACCTGAGTGCCTGGTGGTGGGTGTAACCACCTAGCAATTTTCCCTGGGCATAATACCCAGGGTGGCGTTGTCTGGTTTTATATCTTCAGCTTGTAGCCGACTGTTTCTTGCCACAGTAGCACAGTGGATCTGATATTTATTCAGATGTTCTTTGGTTTCACTCCAGCTGAAATTCCAAGCATTATGGTATTATGAAAAAGTCTGATGTTGAAACACTGCGGTGTTTATTGGTCAGAGTCACTGCATTGATTAAACAGCTCAACTGCTGCACACAAGCCAACACTATCCCATGATCCATAAAGTTCTTTAAAATCCGCTGAAAATGATTAACATAAATTAGAGTATTTGTGTGCATGGAAAATACTGCATGTTCATGTAACAGCCTTTTTGACAATCAGTTTGAATTTATTTATTTATTTACTTATATAACTTAAACTCTGCAGTCATATGATTACTCCCATACTCTCTTCTGCATTGGTGGAACATTCAAACCGCTAAACTAAAATGTGTGCTAACTCATTCAGTGGACTAACCACTTCTGCAGTTTCACACACAATAGGCTGGTAAACAGCTGATCCTGCACACAGTGAGAGGTTGTTGTTTGTAATGGAAGCAGAAAAAGGTTGAGTACCATACAATACTATTGTATACTGTATCATGAAATGGAAAAACACAAAGAATGATGATGGTGGAATAGTACAAAAAAAGAAATGACTCCTGGCTTGACCATATGTTGTTTCACTCTTGCTTTGTAGTTAAGATTTCTAACATCAAACCCTAACAGGACATGACAAAATTTTAGGTTTATCGTTGACATGTTGTTGATTAAATATAACTCAAAACTGTATAATGGACCCATTCACTCTTTGAGAACATAAAACACCTAAATGGTGTTTGATCCAGTGTTTCAACTGTAACATCAGTGGAAGCAATTGTTTAAAGGCCAGCCTTGTATAAGAATAAGATAATTATCTAGTGGTCCTGCCAGAAGAAGTTTTGTTATTATTGCAAAAGATTTTATTCTGAAACTGTGAAAGCAAAAAAGGTTTCATCCATTTTAACAGGCAGAAGAAACAATCTGAAGCCTGAAGTTTGAGCTGGTGGAATTACATAACCTACTTACTTTAGATTTCTCTGAATTTGGAGGAATTTAAACTACCTGTGTAGGTTTAGGCAGTAAAACTATTTGTTTGGGTTAGAAAAGTGTCAGAGCTCAGCTTAAAACAGACCACCTTTCAACAGCTACAACATCTACAAGAGGTTAGTTCTGTCATCTCACCTTAGCAGGTTTATCGATTGACAAGCTCCCTTCAATCTGCAGAAGAGGCAAATGCATTGAGTCTTAAAAGCATTTGTTACTTGTGTTGGACTTTACAAAACAAAAAAAAAAGATATTGTGTTTACATTTTCATTGAATTCATCTTCCATTTGTTCCTGTTTTGTGTCTTGTCCTTGTACAAGTCTTGGATGTTTTGGTCCATTTGCCTCTTTTTTAATGGATAATCTCTCTCACCGATATGATCACCGCTGTGGAGTTAAACACGGTTGCTTCTTTTGTTTTCTTCACACCTCAAAACAAGTTGGGCTTGTTGAACTGTCATCAGTCAGACACAGCTTGAATTTATTAAAGATATCTGTCTGACAGAAAGGTTTTATGACTTATTTTCTTAAGAAAAAACTAGCTTTCTGAACAAAACTAAGGTATGAAATGAAAACAAAACAAATTGCAAGCATGAAGGTGGCACCGTGACATTACTAAAAAGGTGAACTAACGGAACATTATCAGATGATGTGGATGAAATTACTTTCAGATCAATTTTTCTCCTGCCGCTGTAAACACCAAGATTATTAAGGTCACCACATTTAAATTATCAGTTAGATACTTGTTGTTCATGTTCAGACAGTAAAGAGCAGTAATTTGGTGAATGAGTGAGTGCATCATCACCTGAATGAGTTGCTGTTCTTCAGTAGAGTGAACATGTGACATTGTGTGAAACTGCTGGGATAAGGATAATAACCAAAGCTGGATATATTGCACAGTCAGAATGTGCTATTGTTGGACAGCTGTTGCATGTAGACACTGTGTTTAAATGTGAATGGCTACACTGTGACCTTTCAAGAAATATGTCTACAAAACGTCTGTTACAAAACACAAACACATGAAAAAAGAGAGACTCGATGTGGAAGAAGAAACTTCATATCAATCACTGATAAAGAATTAAATGTTCCGGATAATGAAAAATTGATTAAATTTATATTGCACGTTTCTGGTCTTAGTAACCACTAAGATCTTAATGCTTCAAGGGACACGTACACAAAAAAAAAAAATTAAAGTGGCTCAATTATGCACATTTCAGTCTTACTTATTTTAATATACAAGTCCAGAAGGGCAAGAAATAATCAATCATTTTTCACAAACCCATTCATTCATTTGTCTATTGATCCTCTCAGATCTGCCTCTTTCAGAAACAACTGAACAGAGAAAGCCCTGCCCTATTCCTGCCTGCGGGATGCGCCTGACTCGTCAACTCCTTATACTTATACTGAGCAGTGAAGGTGGGTGTGGCTTTCCTCTCGTGAATGTGCACAACCTTGGGAAGATGACCAATCATTGAGTCCCTTCCCTCTCTAAAACCAAAAGTTTCTTTCACCATGGAAACCGAACGTAGAGAGCGCTGGAAAACTCAAACATGCATTTAGGTAATAAAAAATGGATGAGTGTATGTCTGATGAGTACTCAACACTATAACACTGTAGACAGCTCAGAAAAGTAGAAATAGCATAAATAGCCAAAGCTAAACTAAACTCCTAAATGTTTAGACAACTTAAAAAATATATATCTTACGACATATGCAAGAGATTGTAAAAAATCAGCAGAATTTTAATATGCAGCTTTTGTTCAGAATGTTTGATGTCATCTTTTCAGATATGTGGAAGGGAGAACTATAAGAAGTAAAACAAAGGCTTATCATTTCCTCCTGTAAAATCTTTTCCTGAACAAGTTTCTGATTTCAGTGATCATTGTTGGTAATTAAAAAGAAATAAAAGAAGGAAAGGAAATTCTTGCCTACATATTTATTTCCACAAGTTCCACTTCGTATAACAGAATGAAAATAATCAACATTTATTGAAGAAGTTGTGCCTGAGAATTTGTGGAACATTATTATCTGTGCTTAAAAAATATCAAACACTAAAACTACTTTTTTTCAGCATTTTGATAATGTGACAAAATGTGTCTTGTGTCATGGCTGACACAGGGGACACCTCATACTGAAGGCAAAAGTGGCTGAAATGAAACTTTTTTTTTCCCCATATATAACCCATATCTGACCTAAAATACTTTAATATGTGGTACTACATAATATACATACTGCCTTGTTGCATTTAGTCAGACTTTTACATCATTAAAATTACATAAACATCACAATAATATGCTGGAGGAGGTGGAACATGGCAGAATAAATATAATGAAAGGACACATCATATTTTCTCCATCTCAGTTGCATAACAACTTTTAAACTGAAACATACAAGTTGGCATATGTAGCATCATTACGAACCTCTGTAAACAAGGAAAGCTAAGTGTGATGTCATGTCTTCCTCAGTGCTTGTGGGTCACTTCAGGGCCATACACTGTTTACACCGGAGTCTGAAGACAGTTGAATCAAATTATAATGTCAAAAACTAAGTGAAAAGAAAATAAGATCTCAGAAAATAAAGTGTTTGAGCATTAAGGCCTGCAGTGCACATGTAGCCTTATTGCATGACATTTTACTCAGTAATAAGCTAGAAAGACAAGTAGACCAAAAAGGAGCATTCTACCTCCTTCCATGTTAAAATGTTTCCAAGTTCCTAATATTATAATTCAGCTGTTTTAATATACAGACCCAAAATGGTAATTTATAATGTATGCATAGGTACAAATGGTGTTACTGCTGGATAGAAAATCTGTTTGAGTAGAATTTTCAAGACTTTCCTCTACCCACATTAAAAATAGGATCAAATACTGATGAAGGTCAGAACAACCCTTAAGCTTGAACAGGAGGAATTTACAGCATGAGAGTTACATGTTGAGAAAAAGGAAATTGGCATAATTTCATCATAATGTGTCATGTGTACATGTAACCAATCAAAACAACAAAATGACATAAACAAGTATAATGGTTGCTTTGCATAAAGAATGTATTTTAGTCTTAACCCTAACTGTTATGTAACAAATACTTTACTGCCAAACCTGACCAGGAGCTGACAAAAATGTTTTGGTACTGAAAGTGTATGTTGTTATCCAAATTGTTTTCCAGCCTCCATTTTAGTATTTACTGGGTTCTTAAAATAAACACTCGATAATGACTTCTGTCTGATATACAAACCCTCTTATCAGTTCTATTTAGAGGACTGCATAACATTTATTTTACTGTACTTATTGGACTTTTCCATTTTGTGCGTATCATATTGTCTTAAACTTTCAGAGGACAGCCCTTAAAAATCTCAGTGTTGTTGCTACATGAGCAGATCTGATGGGAAATATGTGGAGAGAGCAGATGTATAGTTTCCAGTCAGCGTTTGCATCATGAAAACCCTTATCACCACATGGTACATCCTGAGTTTACTGAAGTCCAGCCAAGAATCCAAACACCCCTACCCCCTGTGCTAACCACATACACACAGAAGCACAAGTGTGCACGCCACACTTCAACACAGATAAAAGTCTGAGGAGGGACCTGCTCAGAACTGCTGTATAGCACCACTACAGCAGCCAGTCTTGTCAGAAAGAACTGAACAAAAAGACAAAACAAGACAGTAAAAGGACCTTGGGCTGCTTCAAAACGGCCTCATTGGTCTTTTGACTGGGTGAATGGTCTTTGTCAATCTTGAGTCGAATGGCAAAAAAGCAGGAAAACATTTAAATCACAGGTTGAAAGACAGTAAGAGAGATGTAATTTGCAAAGAGAGGAAATGTGGCAAGGGCAGTTAGAGAGGATCAAAAGAGACATAACAAAACATCAAACATCAAACTTCCAAACGCATACACTCCGCTATGCTAATGATTGCAATTTGTCAACGGCACTGTGTTCAAATTACTTCAGGGTATTTGAAATGCCAGTAAAGACTGATACTAACTATGCTGAGCACAGACTTCTACTTCACCATTTATTCATCTAAGTCTGTCTGTCTCGTCCCTTCTTTACCACTAACCTCTCCATCATATTTCACTTCCTTTTCCTCCATGCCATTGATTACACAGGCTATGTGTGTCTGTCTGGCACCCTGCAGCTTGGTGTAGCAACAGAAAAAAAATAACACATTGGCTCAGCTACATAGGCACTGCTGAACTCTAAACAAAAGCTCAAAGCATTGCCCCTATCTATTATTGATGGACAGATTCGCTTGCTTTCTGCAGCAGTGTGAGTTGAAACAAAGGAGGGGATACGATAAGAATTGGCCGTGACACTGCTGACCACGTGAGCACAAACATGATAGTATTAAAAAAATACTATTTAAAAGAATGGTAAAGCAACAATTTTAAAATTGAAAATAAAAAAAAAGGATGAGTAGTTTTTCAACAGAAGGTGATCGCTGATGGATGACTTTGTTTATGTGCTCCAGGAAGACACTTTGCTCCTGGATTCAAATTAAACATATCTGAATACTGAGTTTGACAAAGACGAGCACAAAGCAGAATAAATTGGGGAAGGAAACAACAAAAATTGCTGACTTTTTCTTTTCCCTCTAGTTACTTAAATAATAAAATCCAAACATCCATTTAAAATGTTGCTCTGATGGAGATGGACAACAATTTATGATCTCTTAGTCTTTTTGTTAAATCATTAAAATGTGTGTCTGAATCTCCTTCCTCTGACTGAACAGAATATGTGGTTCTATTTATTAGAGCTGAGTCTGTAAAATACTGTCTGATATCTATTTTCCTTTAACTCTCCTGGCTGACACATCCATAAGCAGCATGTGGGATGGATCCATGCTGCTGCTGACGGAAAAAAAAAAACCCCCAAAACAAATCCAACTGCATTTAACTGTGCTTCTTCAGCACAGAAAACCAAAGCATGTGTTGGTCTTAACTTGAAACAGGGAAAAGACATTCTGAATAAAACATGAATAAATGTCTCTGTTTTCTACAATGCTTAACAAGAAAACATAAAATAAACTTTATTAATCACAAAAACATAAATGTGCATCCTGCTCATGTCCAAAGATATGGATTTTCCCTCACTTTTACCCAAACACAACAGACCTAAAGCCCAGATACATTCTTTATCAGCAAAGAGACACATATGGGAGTGTAAATACACAGACACACACTCACGAGGTAACTGATAAGCTCTGGGTCAGTGATAGGCTTTGCTTGTTCTTACTGGAACAAAATGAAAACAAGGTTCTGAACTGACCCTTACATGTTAGACGTTGCAACACCACGCTGAATTACAAGGGGAGATTAGTCAAAAATGCATGAATATACTAACAAACTGAGACTAATTCAGACATTCTACAGGTTTGGATGGGTAATCCAAGTAAGCTTTGATTTAAATCCACACTCTCCCGCGATATCTCCAGAAACAGCGCATTAGAATTACATTGCCCTTGAAATACTGCCTATGCCTCCCTGTCACGTCAACTAAAGCCCACGCAAAGGGCACGGCAGTGCTGTATCTCCTTTGTTTAACTTTGACCTCGTTTATGTGCACGGTCAGCCAACAGAAACATGTTCTGAAATGTAAGATTTATTATACTACCATGTAGCCTTCCATCACCGTGTTTAGTACAAATTTTCAATTTCATGCATCGACCTGCAGCACCGCTCTCACAGGCTCTTGCTGTTTCTGATCACTCTGCTGAACATTTGCAATCGATACAGGATCTGCTCCTTATGTGCTTTTTTGGGGGTAAAAGTGAAAGGCTGAAATCACTAAAACTTAATATCCCTGTAACTGCAGTGAAAGCAGAAATTTCAAATATGGGCAGATATGACTGGTATGGAGAGGGGGAGGGGGTTATTCTGCAAATAGAAACAATCAAAGCTGAATACAGACTAAAATAAACTGTCAAGCCAAGAAGTTAACCTTAAGACGCACAATCTTTCATGTAATCAAGTTAAACAGCCTGACAAAAATAAAAGAATATGTTGATATTTTGAGAAACATTTATAAGGGAACAGCTTAACCATTCCAACAAGGGGAAAGAAACTCATTTTGCTGTTTTGCACCTGAAGTACCTCCAAAAACCTTATAATAACTGAAATTACCAAACATTTCCTGCTGCAGTCTGTAATCATAAGCAGCATATCTTTTTATAGTGCATTATGCATTTATTGTTTGTGCTCTAATATGCTGGAGTTGCGTTATGTTTGCTCATGTTCCCCTTGAGTCAGAAAGACTTTAACCTGCTCCGACAGGCTGCGTTCCTCTGTATCCCCTCCGACACTGTGGGGTCAAAGGGTGGCAGAGTGAGACCAGGCCGCTACCTCCTCTACGGCATACATCCTGCCAAGTTTAGCTGCCTGCTATCAGTGCCAGAAAGTAGGGACAGACAGCACACGTGGGGGTGTTCTGGAAAATCATATCCCACATTCCTAAACCTTCTGCCTGAATCCACTAGTATGGAAATGTTAAATTGTGAGTTTGTAGGTGGTGAAAAACAGAGAAAAACAGAAACAGTGAAATGTCCAGGGGGATTTGTTTGTGCTGTAGACATATCTTGCCTATTAGTGGCAACATTTCATTTCTTTTAAAGCTCTGTGTGTCCCACTCAAATGAAAAGTTGTGTGGAATATCCCTTTAGTTCTCCCACAAGGACTTATTTTCATGTCTGTGTGTAATCATATGTTATTTTTTTAAACATGCTATAGCTAAATTAGAGATCCTAGAACGTTCCTAAAGGGAGCTGCAGTTTTACTGAAGTATCTGGGCAGCATCTGTCTAAAATTCACAGGATTAACAGTACTTTGTAGTAAAGGCTCTACACGCCCAATTAACTCCCTGTTTAATAGGATCTTACAGTTGCAATTATGCCCTTGAATACCCCACGGATCAGGGTGATTATGAAAAGAAAAGAAAAAAAAAAACACTCACACTGTGAAGTGATAGACGAAGCACTTCCAGCCAGAGGGCCTTTCCAGAAAGTTATACACGCGTCCTTGGATGTAGGCGCGGGTGAGGACTGGACGCGCGCCGGTGCTGTACACAGACATCCGGGGGTGAGAAAAGTAGGGCTGAAGATGAACAGGGGGGGTATCGGCGGGTGAGTTACTGTCCTCTTGCATTTTGTTTCTCTGGGGAAAAGTGGTTCCCGCAGGGGTCCCTGAATCATGCGCACTGAATGTGGTTTCCGACAGCTCCAAATCCTGCGCTCTATTTCCACGTGCCACAGCAGGAGATGTCCGTGCGCTCCCCAAACAAGGTGCGGGGAGATGAGACATTGCAGGCTTCCTCTACTCGTCCTGTTGCTGCTTTAACTTTCCCAGTCACTGACTCAAACTGACAATTCCATGTGTGCTCACCTAGTGTTGCGCACCTAATCCCACCGAGGCTCCTGAACATGGAAGAGAAACTTAATATTAAACTCTCTAGACTGGATTTCCTTCAACTAAACTTTCCAGAGCCCTAAAATGTTAAAGGTATGAAGAGTTTCAGCTTCAAATGAGTGTCCCGGACCTCTCACGGGATTCTTATCAGCTTGCAGAGCTGCAGCAAGGCGGTGCGCGTGTGCGCCAGCTGCTCACCCACTAACCTACTGTTTAGCACAACTCCCAAATAACAGATCACAGCTGATGGGTTCCATCTTCACCACATGATGACTTGTGCAATAATTACTTTCTTCTCAGATTGCAAATCTGTTAGAACAGATGTTGCAATTTTCTTTCTGCCATTAATTACTACCTGAACGTTTTAGTCACTTTTAATATCAAACTAACTTGAATCAGATGATACTGACCAATTCGTTAACTGAGACACGTGGAAACTGTTGGTACTATGTTAGAATAATTCCTAATAATTACACATTCTTTTAAGCCTGTAAAAGAACTAGAACAGTGAAGTTACAGAACACTTGTTTGTGGCGATGGATGTTCTGTGATCAGATTTTTACATAACCTCAGTATTTGCAACACAAATAGTAAAGAAAATACAACTTGATTTATATGTAACTCATAATTTGGTTAAAAGTAAACTTGCTGAATTGTTTTGCTTTGGCCCTCCATCATCAGTAAAGTGTTCTTATTAAACTGAGTTTGGAAAGTTAGTCGGAACCAAAATATGCAGAAGTTTTTGACATGTTTGCAAAATATATACTCTCTTCTTAGCTGTCATCATCAGAACTTAGATGTACAACTGCTGAGACTGTGGCTTGGTCACACTGCACTGTATGCATGTGTCCTTAAACTGATCTGGTTTTTACCGATCATCTCTCACCTTTGGGAACTGTCCAATAAGAGCAAAACCAAAAAATATCCAAGTTTAAGATAAACTAAAAGTGATATCCTTCTTAAATATGTGACAGGAATATAGCAGTCTATCAACCACTGCATAGCTCTTTGACTTATTAGTGGTTATGAATATATGTCAAGTAACAATAATTTAAATCTTTCAAGGAGTTCATTTAGACAAGGTTACACTGGGAATGCCTTTCTCTGTGACCTTGGCTACGACAGCCAAAGGGAGAGGAAACAAGTCCCCTGCAGTGGATTTTAATAGGAGTCGAGTGGCATCCATGTGATGACAGGATCTGTTGCCAGATAGGTATTAAACACAACTCCAGCAGGCTCTTGCAGTTGGATACCTCCCACTGCATTTGAGATTGTAACCTTTTATACAGAAAAGGACATTGTCTTTCCTATCACTTAGTCATATTTGATTATGTACATTTAATATATATATATATATATATATATATATATATATATATATATATATATATATATATATATATATATATATATATATATATATATATATACATATATATATATATATATATATATAATAAATACTTATTCTCAGAGATTCATTATAGGCCTTAAAATATGAACATTTGTTGTGTTTTAGTCCATATATATATATATATATATATATATATATATATATATATATATATATATATATATATATATATATATATATATATATATATATACATATATATATATATATATATATAATAAATACTTATTCTCAGAGATTCATTATAGGCCTTAAAATATGAACATTTGTTGTGTTTTAGTCCATTAAAAAGAGTAAACATGGTATCTGTGCGTTTTTGACAAAGCAATCCATCATAGTGGTCCACATATCTCAAGGATACCTGTATTTCTTTGCATACAAAATTTATCCTTATCAGCTCCTAAATGAATATTTTTCAGGAAATTGTGTCAACTTTTAAGAGAATATATCAAATAGTTTTCCATGCATACCATTATTTTAAGATAAGTGTTATCTTCGTTTGGTTTAAAAAAAAAAAATCTTCGCTTAATCAACAGCATTCATGTCACATCCTCCCCTTTTACACAGGATTTACTCCGATCCAACAAGCAATTTGGAAGACTGACATCAGGAAACCTTCTTACTGAGGCTGACACCTGGCAGAAGTCAAAAAGTTATTGGAATCTACCATCATTAATTGCAGTAAGGTTGGAGAAATATAGCCACTCACCTCTCTTCAAGGGCAGATGAAAAGGGTAATGCTTTTTTAACTGTTATTTACCCAGCCTGATCCAGGTAAGATTAGGGGATTCCTTTTGCTCAGCTGAGACAGTTGCAGCTTATAATTCAGTTTGCAGTGCAGGGCAAACAAAAACATCCTGTTGTAATTAAGTGGTGATTTTATAATACAAGAGCATAGCAGTCAAAAAGGAAAAGAAACAGCAAGAGAAGGAGTACAGACTATCATTTTGAAACATAACAACTACAGCACCAGCAGTTTCCAACTGGTTTATGTGTTTCATCACAAATTCTTTTAACTCAGAGATGATTACATAAGGCTGAAATGTTCCTGAAGGGTACAGCACTGAGAGCCTTCCCAAACAGCCCAGTCAGTAGAAATTAGTCATGGGATCTCAGACTTTATTGTCCTCCATATTTATGGGTAATATAAACACATAAAGGGAATGAGATGTATCCCTATGTGGTCATTTACACAAATTATTAGTGACTAAACCTATTCATGGAAAGACATTACTTATCAAACCACAACATAAAATGCATAAAGATGGGTTTCGGTTATGCATTTTGTGATATAACCCAATTAATAATAATGGAGAGTCTGTAGCATCTGCATCCCTGAGTTTGCGCTGTTGCACTTGTACATTCTTTGGCCCAATTCAAGAACCAGATCCTTTCAAGTCAGTTTTTTTAAATCAACAATGACAGACCTGACAGCTTCTAAAGGCTTCTCTGAATGCCGGCTGTGAAATTCTTTTTGCATTTGCCTGAATTTTAAGAACATAGCTGGAGCAACCCTCACTCAACCTGCAGATACCTCAGGCTAAAAACACATTAGAAACTAGAGAACATTAATCTGAAAATTGAGAAGTATTCTTGTTTTCCTCACCTGTGATATAGTGTGTCATGTAACCAACCAATCAATGTTCATCCTGAAACAAACTGGAGCTCTGAGGTAAATTCAATGATACCTATATCATGTTGAGCGATTTCCAAAACATGTTACATGCTATTATTTATTCATACTTATTGCAGTTCAAAATGCCATGATATTGGGACAAACATAAGACCACAGCTTTGTGAACTGTCTCTGTTTGAGTGATCAACTAAGCGCCCACTTAAATTTTGCAAATATAAATTAAATCAATTTTGTACACAATTGCTGCTTTAAATAAGTCAGAATACAGGAAAGTAGTAGATGACTCTTTAAAACACAAAAAATCAAGTTTCTCTAACTGTACAAGACTGCAGAAATGTTCAAGTTCAGAAATGACTGTTGCCAAGCCCTGAAACTTCATGCCAGAGGACTGTGTTATCGAGCAAAACAAGCACTTGGTTGTTCATTTGAGCAACATACTGAACCAGACAGTAAGCAAACTATGTCTAAATAAAGCTCAGCTTTATATGTGCTGCAAAATACTGGATATTCTCGACCAATATGTGGGGAATATACACTTTCTCCTATCTCTTTTGATGAGATACTGAAGCATATTGAGCCTGATGTGTTGTGCAGTTTTGTGTATGATAGTGAAAAGTGTTGCATGACTAGACTAAAAAGCACTTTATCACCATGAATGAATAAATGTGACTGGTGCTTTCAGCAATAAAAATACAACCTAACTTTAAAAGCACTGTATAAATTCCACCCACTTGCTCTCCGTGCTATTTTCCTTTGCCTCTTTAACTCAACTATTCCCTTGTGAGATCAAAATATATCAGCCAATTCAGCTTTGTTTTATTAATTTTGAAGGCTATTTAAAAAGGTTTTGCTGTTTGTTATTGTGTAATATTTATCATAGCAACTGCCTTCACATCAACAAATAGAAATGTTTAACATGAGTATTTCTCATCCTTAGTAAATCTAGCTGAGTCAACCCAGGGACTAGCATGATCCCAGAGACTGCACTTTACTCATGATATAAGAGCTCCAGCATTTAAGTTAGCATTCATTAGCTTTGCTAATACAACTTAAAACTTTCTTGCTTTTAGTAGCCTAGTAGCATTTAGTAGCATCTCCATTTACTGTTTAATGGAGCAATTACCACTGGGTTTCCAAACTCATCCTTTCATTTGATTCATTAAAAATAGCAACTAACAAAAATGGATGGTGCCTCTGAAACATCAGAAAACATCATGTTTAGTTTACACAAATAAAGAAATCTGTTATTGATTTCCTGAGCTTGAGATAGCCAGTTAAAGACAAACAATTATCTCGCAACAACTTAATAATTTGAAATATTAAAAACAAATCTTCCAACAAGGTTTGGTGTAAAATTGAAAGGATGTCAGGATAGGAATGAATCAATTAAAGCAAATATTAAATATTTACATTTCCTTTTAACCAACATATAGTTACTGTTTTGACATGGTTTCACATGTTTCCTGCAGAACTGTATGTTGTAGTTTTACTGCTGAATTGAATCTCAGCCATGTGGATACCACTGGAGTAAACGTAAGTCACTGTCATGTTATATTTTCCTCAAATAAGTATTCATTTGGAAAATGGTAAACTATGTCCGCAAGGGGATGCTCCTGGTTAGTGACAAATTTGGAATTATGAGGTTGTGTCCAGGATCTTGTTGTTCAATAAAAAATCAAAGCAACCTTTGCCAACTTCAGTCTAGATTTATTTGTAGATTATTGATCAGCTGGCCAAGCAAGACTTGAGTAGGTGGTTACTTCGTTTTGCTCTAATACCTCTCTGTTGTATGAAAACAACACAGACTGTTTTTTTTTTTTTTTTTTTTTTTTTTGGTACAAAGATTAATTTCAAGACAGAAAGAAAATTGCTACAATATATTATGTAAGAAGAAAACATGTAAATCCAAAAGGCCTTAACATGATTTCAAAATTCTCTTTACACTTGTTAATTTAATCATGAACAGCGCAACCACAAAAACGGCTTCTGCAAAACTGATAGCTTAATATCTTCTCTTTGTTTAATATGCCTTTTATTCCATGTGAACCACTCCACACTTCAAACACATAAAGGCTTAGCATATAATAAGCCATCGAAACAAAGTAGTGGATAGGAGTACCAGCTGTTCAGCAAGCCATGTATGCACCAGGGAAAACACACCGAGGGTGGCTGGTGGACAGGTGGGAAATGTCAGCGTCTGAAAAAGAGACATAAACAAACACACAAACGAAAGCAGAGGATAAAGCTGACACAGGAGCAGCTGTGACAAATGCAATATTTGTAAATGGAGAGTGGTAACAAAAGGACTTCTCATAACTTGAGTCATCGCATGTACTTCGGAACATTGGACATGTCGGCATAAATGTAATGAACCAGGTCTGACTTGACTTTTTTCAACATGTCATAATTTGATTAGTTTTTAATTTTACTTTATTATTCCCGATTAGGAAATTCTGCTCTGCATTTGACCCATCTCTACATGTACGACAGAGCAGTGGGCCTCAGGAGCATCTGTGGAGTATGACGGGCCTTATTCAAGTGCCCTTTGCTTCACCTATGTTGGCACTCTCAGATATTGGTGTAATAATTCACTGGAGTGCTTAATAAAGCATTTTCATTACACTTTTAAATTACAAATGAACTCTATTGAGGTACTTTTCAGTTTGTAGTCACAGAATTTTTCCTTAATTTCCTTTTTGTTACATGTTTAATGGTATTTCTTTTTATGCAGCTCTATTGAGATATTATGCTTGAATAAATTTCAATAGTTATTTCAGTCAAAGCTCCCAAATTGGATTTAATCTCCAGAGAACCTCTGAGCATTATGTTGAAATAAGACTGAACTGCATCAAGTTGCTAAGCAGCAAGTTAGCACTTGTTTAAAATAATGCAGAGCAAATATACCTTTTGTTGGTTTCAGGTTAAATACCCAAATAACTACCACAGTGGAACAAAAAAGACTTTATTTATGTAATGTAGACAAAAAATGTTAAGAAAGAACACAGCTTTCTTTGTAATACTTAAATACTTAATTTAGCTTTAAAGGGTAAACTTATTAAGGCACGGTTTAAACACTTTGTCCTTGAAATCAAACCTGCAGAAATGTCCATAATATCCATTCCACAGCTGGAGCCTTATGGTAAATCCATAGTCCACACTGAAATGTTGCCTCATCTAGTTAGCTTGCTTTGGCTCAGTAAGCAGATTACAGTATGTGTTGAAGCCTCTGATATGCTTCAAGGAGAGCCGTTTCTGCTCATAACAGTACCTCATTGTGCTTGTTGTGTTGGCCTGGCTTTCTGAAAGCTCCCCCAGGCAAAGACTTTAGCACTTAACACTTCCCTGTGCTACAGGTTATTTCTGAATCGGTCCCCTTGTCACTCAGATGCCAGGACTTAAGTGTAATTGCGCTGTTGTGTCCTCAGGGTGCTAGTGCTCCCCCTGCTGCATATGGCCATTCAGATAGGTACCAAGGATGACCTTTCGTTCACAATAATATGAGGAGAGATGCAGACTATGGAGGTGCATATTGGGTGTGACTGTGCGTACTACAAGCTTGACAAACACACTGCAAAACTACAGTTTTTCATATGTAATCTGCAAGCAGTGGCAGTTTTAATCCATCTAAATGATACTGAAGAAAGTCTATAGTTTTTACATTGTGAATGAACCTCATTCATAGTATTTTGAGTCAGCTCTATGAAAACAAAGAAGATGGAGATATTTTATGAATGATTACTCCAAGACTTTTAGTGTTCTTTTCATTGTCCTGGGATTGGGTTGAGATTCAGTTCACAGACCTGCAGCTGGAAATACTGAAAAGAGCACCAGGCATATTAGGCATATTGCAGTGTATGATCCATGCCCTGGAATTGACCTCACCAAATGCTATATTTACTTCTGTTTTACTAATATTTGTGAAGAACTAAAACATGCAAATATTTGAGGAAATTATTAAGCCTTATTAAAATATACAACTGAGTATGAACATCTGCAGAAGAGAGAAAAAAAAGCTTGGGGCCGAGTGCCAGAGGTGAAGTAGAAGTGAAATGTGGGTTTGTTGGCATTTGTCTTTCCATGAGATTTTGCAGACTAAGAAAAATAAATAAACTGGCAGGAAAAGAAATCAGTTATTTTATGAAAATAAATTATTTGGTTTAATAGCAACATGACCTAGTTGCAGCACCTTCAGAGCCATGCCCTGAAATCATCAACCCCTTTGAGTCACTCCTTCGCTCATAGAAGTTTATAGTTATGGTAAATTACAGTAAATGATCTCAGGACTTTATCTCTTTCAGTCGTTGTAATCTTTAAAGAAATGCAGTGCATTGAGTATATTTTAGAAGTGAATATGGCATATTAAAATGCCTTTAGATCTATTGTAGTGGACAATTTTTTAGCCATTAATGGAGTAAAAGCATGCACAAGTATTGAATAGTGACTGCAGCCCCATTCTGAAGCAACGTGCCTTTTTGTGCTCAGCTGACAACATAGTTTTCCACCAGGAATATAAATAGAAAAAAAATTGCATTTGTGATCCTGTATTCAATTGGATTATTCTCTGAACGCTACTTGCATCATACCTCCATCTATAATTTAAACACTGAAGTAAAATGGCAGGTAATGAATATAGAACGCTATTAGATCAACAGTAAGTGATTGTGGATACATGATAGCTTTCATTTCAGCACGGTGCAGATTTGAACAGAACCTGATTGAAATTACACTTGCTAATAATAGCTATGTCTTTTTTCACACAGCACACCTTATTTTCAATCATCTCAATGCAAATTGAAAGATACTATAGAGAAACACGACCAAAGGGTCACATGGAAGTAGAAATAAAGTAGAAATAAAGAAAACTATTTTTAACAGAAAAGTTATGCTAATGTTCAAGAAAATTGAAATTATATATATATATATATATATATATATATATATATATATATATATATATATATATATATATATATATATATATACACTGTGAACAGCCACACAGCACTTAATCACACACCTGAGCGGATAAAGGCTGACTATAAACCCTAAAATAATATGATATAAGTCAAACAAGCGTTCAGGCTGTCTCTGTTTGACAGTTGATGGAATTTGCAGATTCTTAGTTGTGTTTCTTATCTTCTGTGTCATTCCTAACAGTGTTCAGGATGAAAAATAAATGACTGCTAGTTGGGATTTTTACAGAAGATTTTAAGGTCAGGTGAGCTGACAAATAAAATCCATGAGAAAGGAAAGCTACAGTTTCCCGCCGTTGCCAATGATTGACAGTACAATTAATTTGACACCCTGCAGTAATGATGGTAGCCTACAGCAATCAGCTATTGTCTTCTTTTTCTAACATGCACCGTTTATAGTCTGTCCCCTTGTGCAATGCAAATTCTACATGAAAAAGTTGCAGAGGAGAAAGGGCTGTATATGCCTGAGCCCTCAATTTTTTCAAATCCATAGGGATAAAATTGTTCTATTTATTGATTCTTGTCATCTGGATTTATAGGACTGTCTGTTTGACTTTCCAGCTCTTTCATTAATGCTTTCTAGTAATTGCAGCGATTGTGTTCTGCTAAGATAAAAATCTAAGCATTGATGCAGCACTTAAAAACACCACAATGTCTGATCCACATTGTGCAATCCAGTGGTTAAAGAATGCTGTCTGGTGAGGCAAAGCAGTGGCTCGTGTTCAGAAGGACACAATAAAGACACCATGGAAGACCCAGCCACATCAGCTCAATCATTAACAGTGATCAGTCAAACATAAAAATCTAATCTAAATCCAGCCAGCAGTAATATTAACAGAGTTGTTTTACCAACCAGTCATTAATAATCAAATAAAAAAATCAAACACTTCAGTCTTTGCCCTCAAAAGGTACAACTAATCTATTTTTTGCCAGGTTTCCAGGACGATGCAACAGTCTCTTTATGAATCATCTTGTCAGTGTGCAGGTCAGAACCCTAAACACAAACAAGTGCACTCGCTAGAGAGAAAAGGAATATGAAGGCCTGCTTGTCTGTGAGTCCCTGCACAAATAATGAAATGTTTACATTACAACACAGCTGCTTTCCCAGTTACATGCTTTGATAGATTTGTGAAATGTGAGTTTATAGGATGTGAAGAAAACATTTTAGTGTCTCACAAATTCCTTTTTGTCAGATTCGGATGAACACCTTGTGTGCCATTAATATGTGTTGACTTGGATTTAAAAAAAAAAAAAAAGCATCACTTACATTTGAAGCCTCAGTGTGAGTTTGTGTAATGAGCTGTAAATTACCGAAAAGATCCTGGATTAACATCAACAACACAACAGTTGACACCTCACTATACACAGTCCATGTGATATTGGCTTTGTTTGTCCAGGCAACGGAGGTCAGAGAGGATTTGAAATCAATAGTCTTCATGTGTAATGGAAGATGTGCCGTGACAAGAAATATATCACTCTTAAATTTGTTTACAGGGATTCACCCTCAGTGTGATGGGAAAGTCATCTCATCGTAGTGCTTCCATGACTAAAAGTGGGAGAAACAATGCCTCAACGGCTTGGCAGAGCAAATAGTAAAAGTCTGGGCTGAAGCCCAGAACAAGCCCATGCTCAGCACTCTGAGATTTGCATTGTGTGGCTTTTTGTCTTGTCTTGTGCTGTGGAGCAGAAGTTCCCCCTCCCTGTCCTGACATCATGCTGCATCGCCCTCTCTGAGGAGAAACATGAGCAACCAGAAGAAGAATGAAAACAAATAAATGGGCAAATGATTTCTATTGAATTGTGCAACAGAAAAATGAAAAGACAAGAGGGAGGCAAAATCTGCAATGTTTTGTGTGAAATAGCTGCTGGGGGAAAGGAGCAGTGATAGAACAAGTGCAGACTGAGGTAACTGACTCAGTGTTTTCATTGACTCCTTTATTTTAATCTGCTAAACTAATTGGATCAAGTCTGTAAGCTGATCACAGGCCAAACCTTGACAGAGTCTCTGATAACATGAGGTACTGCTTAAAATGCTGTAAATATTTAAAGCACTGGGTATCCAAGTGATCAATGCCTGCACGAATTCAGGATTTGGTTCTGATACTACCTGCTGCCAAAATGTGATCAACATTCTAAAAACAAATCAGTCCAACTCACTCATTAACAATGGATGATATCATATAGTGAGGCACAGCTATAGACCGTATAAGAAAAATGGACGGAGCCTCCGGCGGTAAGAAGTGAAGCCTATGCGGAAGTGCATAAAACTGCAGTTCCCCCTTCATCCGCTAGGGGCTGGCTCCAAAACAGAGCAAATCCCCACAGACTCCCTTGTTAAAAAGGCCAACTTCATGGCAGAAATAAACATGTTTACAGCCTGGTTCAAAAATCCATTTTTGGTTTATAGGTCAGGTTTACCTTCATGACAACTGTGGAGGGAGGGAATTTTTTTTCTAACTCCCCGGTTTGAAAGTAATTTAATCTCGAAGTTCGGCATATTTAGGGGCGTGTCCTTTTGATTGACAGGTACCGGACCTCACGTTTCAAGTAAGAAGAACGTAGAACAACCGTGGCTTTTATCCGGTTAACAACGTGACTTAGCTTTAGCCCGCTTACCTCCGTTACCTGGTTATCTCCTGTTATCTCCGGGCTAGCTCGGTTAGCTCTTAGCTACTGGCAGCTCGGAGTTTGCTCGATGTCAATCATCCACCATGACGCTCACAGTCCCCCTCTCAGCTCCACCTCTTTGCCCATATTTGTATTTTCCGGGTGAGACGACGCACATGCCCCTGCCAAGATGGCGATTCTAGGAACCGCCCACCGAGCTTCAGTTCAGCTCTTCAGAAACCTATGGGTGACGTCACAGAGGCTACGTCCATCTCTATATTCAGTCTATGGGCACAGCCTTATTTGCTTTGGCTCTAATTGATGATGAGGAAGTTAGAATCTATACTCAAATACTTAAAGTAGTTTCGCAAATCTGTTCCTGACTGAAACCATGATCTGTAGCAAACAAAGAAAAGAGGAAAAACCTCAAGTCAGCTCTAGTCTGTGTGCATTGGAGAATCAAGAAAATAGTGGGAACAGTTAGATGTTCATTTTGTTCCACAGGTATCTTATGAAAATACATCAGCTCAGTTCCCTGGTAGCTCAGAAGATCTGCTGCCTCAAACAGGCTGAAGCAGCTGCATGGGGAAACTTGGAATCCTCTTCTTGTGAAAGAGTGAAAGTGGTTGGATTTCATATCTTTTTATAGCCTCACTGACATGTATTTTTGGTGTAAACAAACTTGACCATATTATGACCTAGATTCTTAATGGAAACCCAGTCTGTCATGGTCACCATGAAGATTGCTGGGACATCCTAATAAATGATGCCAAGACATTAGTTCAAGTTAAAATTAGTTTGAGTAATTATGAGCAGAACAAGAAAGAAGCAAGGCATCTTATAGCCCCACAAGCTTTATTTTTTATCTAGAATATAACAGAAGCCGACGGGAAAGGATCCTAAGCAACTGATGTGAAATGATTCACAAACCATGAACAAATTGATCACAGAATTCCTACTTTGGGCACAGTTTGGTCCCAGCAGAAGGTTCACATATCGCTCTTTATGTCTTTTCATAAAAACCTTTTGCCAGCTTTTTCTTTTCTTCGACTTCATGAGGAACCCTGAAGTAATGTTGATCTGTTTCACAGTGTGGGAAATTCAACAATAATGCACAAGGACTTTCCCCAGCAAGCAACATCACACTTGTCTCACATTTATACTAAAAAGAAACAAAAATATATCTTTGACTGAACTTGAAAAAAATCATGGGAATAATTTAAACCTGTTTTATTTTAATATGACACAGTACTGTTATTACAGCCCAATTGAGCCAAACCACTTTAATGAATTAATGATAATTCAACATCATGTACGGCTGCATGGTGGAATAGTGGTTAGCACTGTGGCCTCACAGCAAGAAGGTCGCTGGTTCGATCCTTGTTTGCATGTTCTACCCTGGTTCTTTCCAGGTACTCCAGCTTCCTCCCACCATCCAGACATGCATGTTAGGTTAATTGGTTACTAAATTGCCCATAGGAGTGAGTGTGAGCATGAGTGGTTGTTTGTCTCTGTGTGGCCCTGCAATGGACTGGTGAGCTGTCCCAGGTGTACCCTGCCTTTTGCCCAAAGCCAGCTGGGATAGGCTCCAGCTTCCCACAACCTGAATTGGATTAAGCGGTTCAGAAAATGAATGAATGAATCAACATAGTGTTACTTGATCCAGTCAACTGCAGCATGCCCAGTTGAAAACAATTGGTTAAACTCAGTGCAGCAGATTTTGTTGTTTGTTTGGTTTTTCATGTAATTTTTTTTTTTTTTTTTTAAAGTGAGCTACTCTAGTTAATAAAGTCAGCTAAGTAAGTTTTTTTGTGTATAAAATGTTTCCCCAACTTCCTATGTGTTAGCAGGCTAATACAGCATGAACAGTCTGCTTTGGAAAAAAGAGGCAACAATTATCACTCAAAATAACAGATAAACTGGTAATGACTGGGAAACATAATTAAACTTTTATTTAAACAGATGGTGACAGTTTTTATCCTGCAGTTTGATAAGGTGATTTTAGATCTCGTTGAGATTGCCATATCCTCAGTCTTACAGGCGCTTGACCACAGTCTGACCAAGACTGAATCATGTTATCGCAGAATGACTGATTCTAACCAGTACAAAGTTGCAAAATTTAATACAAATCATACGTTACTGAATTACTTTCAACTTAACATGAAAGTATTTGTTCATTTAAGGTTCTTATAAATATAAAATCTATTGTTGACCACTACTTGCATAACTAACGAGACAGATATGATGCTTTGTCAATGCAGGCAGTATTCTTTGTTCCCTCATAACTAAATGAAATGATAGTCTAATACTTCTCTTTTATAATGCACTTAGCATCCATGTGTTTAGTTCAGTTTAATAAAAAATAATTACCCTAAAAAAATATTTCTATTTCATCTTTATTATTTTACAGCAATTAAATGTAATTACATTATCTTTTGCTACAGTTAAAAAGATGCTTCCAAAGTAATAATTTTAAGACCAAATTAAATTAATTGCCGAAGATTTACTCTCTAATTACCGTCTGTTTTTTTATAAAGAAAATAAAATAACTTCATAGACGTAATACCATGCTGTGTTTAACTGCTCCATAACCACAAATTAAATAGTAAGCAGATAATGAAGAAGATGCTAAATCAAAAGCTTCTTCTTTTGCAAAGCCTAAAGTCCTCACTGGTGAACACCATTTCAAACTACTCTGCACCATTAGCTAAATAAGATGTCCTCATTCTCCAGATTTAAAAAGAATGCCCTTAAAATATGCCCTTGTGTCTACATTACCAACTGCACAGTATTCTGTAAGGATTAAAAGCAATGATGTTCCTTTTTGTCAGCTTTCTAAGGCTGTTTAAGATAGTGTACAATGTCCCCTTTGGAAATGGCGTGCCTCAGAGTGGAAAAGGTCAGTCAATGGACATTAGGACTTGTTTGGATAAAAGCATTCATTCTGTCCTCTCTGAATTAGCTGATGAAATGTGCCCCAGAAAGCTGTCTCTGAGGTTTTTGTGTTATTTTCCCTCTATCTGTACTCATGTTGTCCATGCACTACAGTCATAACAAGTAAAAAAGAAAAAAAAAAGTCTCAGACAAAATAGTGATGTAATTAAACTTTAAAGATGTCAGAGTCTGACTTTACTAATTAGAATCATGTTGTCAAAATAAAGTTACATTTCTCATTTTCTTGTTTAGAGACAATTTGGAACTCCTGTATGGAGACTGGAAACTGGTTTCCACTGACTGTCAGTGGATCATAACCTAATATAAAATTAGTTTTTTTTTATTTATTTAACAAAATATGAACTCGGATGGTTTTTCATTAGTTTGATAATTATTATATATAGTGAACAAATAAAAAATTAAAGTAGCTGTATGAAACAGGCTATAAGAGCACCTACATGCATAACCAACTGCATGATGAAGATAGCTGTTGTGTTGCTGTGAGTTTCAGTCAGCAGTCTTGGAGGCAAACATCATGGGAAGCACACAGAAGGGGCAAACAACTGGACATATAGTTGTCAACCTTTATTTTCCATACTCAATGAACCAACCCGACTGATTAAAACTGCCTGCTTATATAACCAAGCTTAACTGGACCATACCATTCCCCCAGGTTCCCAAAACAGCTATATACACAGAAAACACAAAGATATTTACATTAACATTAACATTTTAACAGAAACTATACATATATTTACGTAGCTCTAACCACCCCAACAATCATACTTAAATTATCCAGCCCCTGATTAACCCCACTCTTAAAATCCATTCTCCACAAAATCCCCCTTCATTTACTCCACTGCTTCAGTTCCCTCCCCCCGGAACCATTAAAAGGCGCATGAACACCTGTGGTGTCTTTTCTCCATTACTCATACCTGGAAAGCACAGACAATCAGAGGTAAGTAAAACATCAGTTTCTTGCACATCCTTCAGGAGCCTTAAATCTACTTTACCCATTACTCCAGTCTTATCTTTACAGGGAAGCCTAATATGGATGACTCCAGGTTTCTTCACACAAACACCATGAACCAATAAAAAAATACAATAAACTCTATGTACTCATTTTACTACTTGTCTTACCAGTATAAAACATATTAAACCAATTTAACCAGTTACCCAAATGTTTGCTGTCATTAATCCATAAACCACAATAGAGTCACAACATCTCATTGTGACAGTTGCATACATGTCATATACATGTGCACATACATGTCTGTCTTCAGGTAGACGGCAGTAGTTGACAGCAGGAATTAATAAGATGTTATTGATATCAACACTATTCTTGATTCTGCCAATTAAACCAATTCTTTATCAATTCCTTTATTAATTCCTGATCTCATTTTTTTGAGGAGACAAGTGTATGATGAGGATTTATGTCACAATGACTGACTACTATTGACAAAAAAAAAAAAAAAAGTATTTTGAGTATAAAAGTTTATGTCAAATCTACACATATTCATATATTAAACACAGGATTCACATATATTTGAGTTGATGCCTGGTCTGAAAACCTAAAAAAAATCTACAGATGTTAACAACCAAAAATGTCATCAAATAAACACTGACACTGTGTTGTGAGACAATATTATTATTATTAGTATTTAATCAAACATGTTCTATCAGTATTATTAATGAAATACAGACTCTTTAACTTGAAAAAAAATCCACCCATGAATAAATAAGCAAAGTATATTTCCATAATTGACGCCTGCATATAGACCTTTCATGTACCATAATTTTAAACTTTAAAGTGTGATGTAATCTTTCTTATTTACATGACTGAATGTCACTTCCCATCTGTTTGTGCATCGCCTGATGTGCACATAGAAAGCATGTCGCACCACCATAACTGTTTCATATACTCAGAGGATATTCATATTTATAATAAAATTGCCTAAATGCTATCTATATCCAGTCATAATGCAATTTATATTTAAAATGTGATTATGAACAGGGCCGGAGTGGAACCAAATTTCAGCCCTATAGAGTTTTATATTGAAGAGCAGTCCGCCTCTTTCTGAATATGGAATAAACCGTCTGTTAACTACCTACAATCCTGCAGTCCTTGTTGTATAAATAAAGACATTAAAAGCCTAATTTATTGTACCAGATTAAAAAAAAAGACTAAACAAATGAGTTTCCATGCTTTCATACTTCACTTTTTGAAAGGTCCAAACACACAGAGCAATAGAGGGATTGTTAACACTTAGATGTCTCAAGAGACCAAAATTTATCTTAAAATGGGAACAACTTGTTCCACACAAACCACTCCCTCCCTCTGTGTGTGTGTGTGTGTTTTTATGTGTCCTCTATGTCCTCCATCTACTCTGTTCTTTTCTTTTGACTATCTTCCTTCTGTACTCCCCGTCTCACCAAAGATATTGATTGTAAAGTTTTCTTCACCTTCCTTAGTTTTTCTTTAAGTCTGAGTCCACTTTAGCCACTGAAACATTTTTATTCCATTAAATATAAAGAAAATGTGATTTCTTCAGTAATACACAAATCTGTTATAGTTAGAGTGTAACTTGGCTGTTTTTTTTTTTAATGTTAAACACATCTCTGTGGTCACCGGATGGAATGAGACTGGTCAGATAAGTTTGCTAAGACAAAACATCTCAGGATCTATTTTAACAATCAGTCAGAATAATTCTGATCCATTGATGTTATTCCTAAAGTGATTTTTTTTCTTAAAAGTTTGCTGAGATTTTCTTTCAAGAACTATTTTCAAGTCAACTCTGCAGATAATCCTAGCTGACTGAATCCAGACCTGTGGAACTAATCTGATGTCAGGGATGCATTACTCCAAGCTGGATGCATGCAGCTATTTATTGTTACATTTTCTTATTCCATTACTTTTTTCATAACTATATTTATTACTGCACACCTAAAAGGAAGTTTTATTTATTTCCTTTTTTAAAAGATGCAGAGAACTTCTGTTGTGAAACATCAGATCAGAAACGTAAACCAGCAGCAGGCAGATGGAAATCACTCCCCCAGAAACCAGTAAGATCTACACATATCCACCAGCTCCACATTTTATCCCTCTGTTTGGACTAGACTGTACCTGCCTGCAGCCTCAAGGACTTAGAGTACCGTCTGCCTCCGTCCTGCAGCACCTGTCCTCCTCCTCCTCTCTTTATGTCGCCTCATCACCTCACCACTGTGCTCTTGTTGTCAGACATTAAAGGGTGTTTGTGTTCTTCACACACACATCAAACTGTGTATATTTGCTGTTAGTGCAGCTGAAATATCTCCAATCATCATCATGTCAATGACAGGATTTAGTTCCTACCTGTCCTGAAAGTTCATTAAATGTTGGTATAAGAGGACGAGACATTTCAGTGCTGATCCGTACATCACTGCTAATAGGTCATCTCAGATGAATACTTAGATAAAATCATAGGCCAATTCTTACTGAGGCTACTTACTTTTTTTTACCAACATGTGTTAGCTATTAACTTCTGTTCATTCATAGCTGATTGCTTGCAGCTAATGGATAAATAATTTTTCTTTCTGTGTACTAAATTTTACACTAAAAGCTTCAAATACTTGGCATTAAATCAGTTGTTCAAACCAAGAGAAGCTTGCTCCGTGCATATGGAGGCATTTTTACCAAAAATTCCCAAGTAAAGCAACTGAATTTATAGAGGGTTGTTTTGTTTGCTGATTGCATTCTGCTGCTCCCACCGGATTTCAGTCTTCTTTGTTTCCTTTCCATAAAACCCATTTTAGTCTCACTAAGTGCCTTTGACAGCTTTGAACATGTCGACTCTTCCCACAGAATTAATTGGCAAACTTTATTAACTTTTCAGAAGGATAAGCTCTCTTTTTGGTTCTCCTTACTTAATGAATGAAAAGTGGATATCTTTGCTGCATGTTAAGCTGTTAACCTGGAACATTTGATGTGGTTTTGATTGAATACTATTGGCTACTGATTTTGACCTTCATTTTGGAGCTTTTAAGTAGTTTCTGCACTGACATCAATTGGGAATTATTACCTGGTTTTTAGATGCATAATGATGCTGTCATTGTATTCTTCAGTTAGGTTCACCTGTTGTCTTAGCTGATCACTGTAGGATGACTTCTGTTGATACACTGTACGTTTTTTTTAAAGTTAAAATGTGAAAATGTTAGTCAGCAATGATTAAAAACAGAGATGTTTGTTTAATTTTAGACTGAGCTAAATTCGAATAGCTGTATTCGAAGCAGTAGCGAAATCATTCTTTTACCACCTAAAGAATATCTGGAATAAAGGGACAAAATGTTCAGCATGATTCAGAAAAATATAAAATAAATGAATAAAAACTTATTTATGCGTTTGTTGTGAGTAGACTTGACCAATGACGTGGAAGTGTTACAGACCTTCAAAAAATCACAAAGACAACTGGAACTAACCCAGAAAGCTGCTGCTTTTTTTCCTCACAAAGAACAAAAAAGAGAACATTTAATTCTGCTTCAGATCACTGTGCTGGCTGCTTGAATTGGTTTTCAAATTTTCTCTGGTATACAAGACGGAATAGTTCTGGTTCAAAATATACATCTGATCTGATGGCGCTACATAAGCCACTAAGACTTCCAGGATCATCTGGGTCAAGTTTGCTTTCCAACCAGAGTTAAAAGCAAATGAGAATATGTGTTCCTAGAATTTGGAACAAACACTCAGAGATCCTGAACTCTGCTCCAAACCTTGCTTCTTTTACATCATGTCTCATGTCTGTTTTCCACTCATTTCAATTAAAGTAGATTTTTCCTCTTTCTTTAAAAAAAAACATATTAAAAGTAATAATAATAAATAATTTATCTATAATGTTGTATTTTCTGTTGACGTTTATGTCATAAGTACATCACTGTTTCAATTCTATTCATTTCCATTTTAGCTGGTCCTGTTTCTATTTCCCTTCTTTTATTCTATTCAGTTTGTTTGAGTTGTCCTATGCAATATTCTTTTTGCATCCCACCATTATGCTTTTAATATTTTATGTAAAGCACTCTGAATTGTCTCACACATGAAATGTTCTACACAAATAAACCTGCTTTGCCTAATTAAAAAGAGAGAAAAGAGCTATACCCCATTCAGATATTCATTTCTGAGTAAAATAGCCTTATCACAGTGAGTCACATGTTCTTCACTCCATTTATTTTCAGTTACACAATTGAGAAAATGCCTCAGCTCAAAGCTGAGTTTTATCAGTCCTCATATCATAATTACATCTACACTGCTACGCTGCTGCTCTTGCACAGCTTTACTCAGCTTTGTCAACCTGAAGCTTAAATCTTGGTACTGATGGTCACCTGGTGCTTATCAACAGCTTATAACATTTATATGGAGAGGGTGAGTACCCCACACTGCTGGACTCTTGTGATTTTGATATGTTTAAGTGAATAATTATCTGATGAAAAAGAGGTGCATGTGTTTTTAGCTCTCTACTGCATATCAGGTACATTTTATGCCATAGATTTATTCATCTCACTCTGGCAGATAGTAAATTCCCAGCAGTGACTGGCTGTGGTTTACTCTTGCTTCTGCTATACCAGGCTTTATGTTTGTCAAACAACAGCCTCACCTATTCCATCTACTTATGAAGTCCACTCTACTCAGAAGATAATGTGGAATCTGTGGCTATAGAAACCTTTTCCTTGAGCGTTTTTCTTTTTTTCTTAGCTGTGATTCAAGTTTTATTTTTACTCAACAAGGAATTATCAGGTCCTTGCAGTGTTGTAAAATTAAGTCAATGCAACTTCAGATAACCGGTAACACAGGACATAATGCATCCTGTCACCCACTCAACCTAAACTAAGCCAAATTGCAGAGGCAGTGTGTGGAATAAAACTACAACCTCAATGCTTTGAGGATTTTCAAAGGTAAGCAGCAACCTGGTGCTGGGTCTCCCTGGCCAGGGATAGCAGTTCCTGTTGTCTGCTGTCTTTCTGTCCTCTTCCCCCCACACAGCAGAGGCCGCCTGTCCGTGAGCCGGGTTCTGCCGGAGGTTTCCTTCCTGTTAAAAGGGAGTTTTTTCCTTCCCACTGTCGCCAGTGTGCTTGCTCAGGATGGGAGATTGAGTCGGATCCTCCAACTCAATCTGTTGGTTTCCTCATATAGGCTATTATGAATTGGCTTTCATTATGTACTTTTTTTTTCTGTCCGTAAAAGCGTCTTGGAATGGCATTGCCGTGATTTGACGCTATATAAATAAAGTTGAATTGAATTGAATTCAAGTGTTTATTAACACAATGCCAATGAGAAAATGATCTTAGGCAGGAAATTGTTGCTTTCCATCTTTCAGGAATGGGTTGTAAGGCTAGTTCCAAAGATTTTGTAGTCCATCACAGTGGGAAACATCAGAGACATCTGCCAGTTTTCACAAGAGTGGATATTCCAACAAGTTTACCCTGAGGTCAGACTGTGCAGTGCTCAGAGAAAAAGTGCAAAAAACAAAGTTACAAGGTAGACTTTATAGCCTTTTATATATTTATTTAATCACGTTAAATGAGAAAGACAAAAAAGTGACCTTTTTCAGTTTAAGTGCAGTTGTATTAATGTATAAATATATGCCAATATTGCCGTCTCTAACTTATTTCTCCTTTTTTCCGCAGGTCTTCCTGAATAAGTGCAGTTGTACATGTTGTTCTGTCTTTCCTGTCCTCTCCACCCCAATCACTCAAGGCAGATGGCTGCCCTCTCTGCCGGAGGTTTTCTTCCTGTTGAAATGGTGTTTTTTCCTTCCCACTGTCGCCTCGTACATGCTCAGGATGGGGGATTGGATTGAAGTCATGATTCAGTGCAATCACTTGGTTTCTTTTATAGGCAATGTATGATTTTCTATTGGTTTGAAATGATGTGTATGTAAAGTGCCCTGTGACAACACGTTGTGAAGTGGCGCGATACAAATAAAGCTGAATTGAATTGAATTTAATTAAGATGTTTAGAGATGGCTTCAAACTTAGCAGAAATGTATTCTCTCTTCTTCTCCATCATTTCAATGAGAAACAGAAGTTACTTATGTAGTTTCTATATATGGCTAAATGTGGGTGTTTCTGGATGCAAATGACCATGAACAGGTACAGACATGTGCTTTAGAAGATGTGGGATTTATCAACAGCTGATTTCTGACTAACCTTCATACAAATGGCCTCTGCATTGTTGATAAATTCTGATCTTTTTGTCCTCATGTCCATTCTAAATTTCAATTAGGATGAAATAGGACAGGTTCTATTGAATGATTGATATATGAGGCCCATTGACACTTTGGATGGACTGCATTTTCTAAGACATTTTATTTTATTTCTACGTTTCCTACAGTGTAAGACCAGTCAAATGTGAGCTGTCCGACAGCTACAGATTGGCAGAAACTGGATCATGCAACGGGTTAGTGATCCAAAACACGGCAGCAAATCTACAAAATGGTTCTTAAGTATAAAAATCACGGTATTGTAACAGTTAGACAAAGACCAGACCTCTACCTGATTACTGGACCAGAACCTTAGCAGTGCATAAATAAACAGAAACATAAAGGAACCATAACTCAATGCATGTACATTACATCGCGTGCTAATAGCGCGCCAGCATTCCTTCACATTACTGTAATATGTGACAGATAATGTTGTGCTGATTTATTCAGGTTATTGTCGCTACAAGTGGTTCTGTAGACTTGTATTTGACTCTTGGAAAACCATAGTTTTGATTGTGTGTACTTTTACAGTCGTTGTATACAATACTTGTCACTAGGGAGCATTTAAAAATTACTACACAAACACAGCGAATAGATTCACAATCATGATGAGATTAAACTCATGTCATCGCAGTGGCAGTAGCTAACACATGTTCTTCTTTTGCGCAGAGATCTTAAAAAATTTCAATAATTCTCTCACAGCCTTTGCTTGTCAAGGTTACACAGCTGAGGTAATTATGAATAAACCAATTCATCCTTTTTAGAAAGCTCTCCCACCCCCCCACCCCCATCATTCAAATCACGATGGCAATTCATACTGTAAGATTCGGACACTAATCCGACGTCCTTCAGCTGTGCGTGATCCTCCAATGTTAAATCAATGTGACAGCGTCATATGACTGCATGTACATATGAGAATTTCACCCCACACTTGAGGGTTGCGCACATGCTCCTCTGAGTTGACTTCACTTTTCCGAGTGCCATGAAATGAGAGGTGAAAATGATATGAGATGAAAACTCTTGACAGGGCCAGGAGCAGGACAGGAGTTACCAAAGACATTCCTCCCACCTGACAGCCAGGAGGTGGCATAATGTGGCTTGAAATATAGCACAGCCTACTTTATTTTCTGATAGCTTAGCTTATGCTGCCAAGTGCCTGTATTTCCATCCAAGAAACATGGAACGGCAGTAACTTCAATAACGTCATGCTTTCTGTTTTGACAAGACACTAAATTAAATCAAAACTAAGCTATGAAGACTTCATCAAGGATTAAATAATTTTTTGCTGTATTAGCAAGTTTAAAGTTCTGTTTTGGTGAATGCAAAAGTATTATTATTAAAAAAAATATATAGTCAATTGAGCAAATTTAACTTTATTTGGTTTGTGAAGCTGATACATTAGTGCTAAAGCCTTATCGGGTATAAAGACTTATCAGGTTGAGTAAAAAAGATAATTAATCCATATTTATTAAAAAAAAATCAAAAGAAATGGATACGATTATAATAATAAATTTAAGATAGGTTGAAAGAATATCAGCTAGGTCCGTCGGCTGTTGAAAAAAAATAATTTATGTAGTTGGTAATTGTTGCATTTTTTTTCATTCAAAATGCTATTTATCCCTTTAATGCATCCTGTTAAATTAAAACATGTTTTGCCTTTGTTTCTCTTTTGTCATAGTGAGCTAAGCAGGGAATTATCACTTTATTATTTGTTCTTTAATAAAAAAAAAAAAATGCATAAGGCAAGAGATGTAGTAAACAGATGGAACAAACTGGATGGAGATAATCTTCATACACCAAGACTGACCCTGACATGACAGCAAACACAACCACTTCAGTTTACATGCTGCTGAACTGAATGTTTGTGCACATAGATGAGTAGCTATTTTCTCCATGGATGACTTAAAATCCCATACCAACTTGCAGAGTGTCAGGAGAACTACATGTCTCTCCACAGTAAATGCTAGAACAAGGAGTCAAACAAAGGCCAGAAAGTTTACTCATAATGCCAGCAGCATTATGCCCGTTTATTTCATTTATTTCTTTGCAATTTAAAGGTCAAAGGTTAACTCACAAATACAGACCCGAATATGACTGTTGTCTTCAAACACAGTCATCACAGAAATATTTCTGTTGTACTGTTGTTTATCCATTAGCATTAGATATGCAACAGTTCACACACACACGCACACTCACCAGCCTATAGGAATACCTTGCTTGAATCAATTACTTGTTAAACCAAATAGTCAGTAATTATCGTTCTTGATGTAATTAGTCATGTAATTAAGAAAACTTGGTGAAGTTTGAATTGAGCATGAGAATGAAAATAGGGGATTTAAGTGACTTTAAATGTGGTGTTTTTATTTTTTTTTTACCACAACTTGCATAGACTAAGATTGGGGGTGGGGTTGGTAGTCTGAGTATTCATTTCAGCTGCAAATTTTACAGTCAGAACTGTGTGAACAACCTAGAATCACTGTTATATCCTTCCTTATTTCAATGTATCAGGCTGGTTGTGATGTAAAGGTGTGGGGGATATTTTCTTGGCACACTTTGTCCCCTTTGGTACCAGCTGAGCACTGTTTAAACATTACAACCCGTTGACCAGGTTGTAATGTTTATGGCCAGGATATACCACTTTCTGATAGCTACTTCTAGCAGGACAACACACCATGTCACAAAGCACAGCTCATTTCAAATTTTGGCCCCCACAGTTACCAGATCTTAAACCAATAGAGTGCTTTTGGGATGTGGATTATTGGGAGATTTGCATCATTTGCAGCCGTCGAACCTGCAGCAACTCTGTGGTGCTAACATGTCAATATGGAACAAAATTTCTACAGATTATTTCCAGCACCTTGTCAAATCTGACAGCCCTGACAGGGAGTTAAACCTCATACTAAGAAGGTGGACCTATTGAAGTTGCTGGTGTTAGGATTGTACCATTCACATTTAATACCTTAAATCTTATCTTACCCAAGGACACCGCTTGCTAGTATTTAACTACTTCTATATCATTCAAAAGTGCCACTTGTGTCATATCAGTTTGACATTGTTTTACGCATATTTAAAAAATATGTCATGAAATAAGCAAATACTGACTTTTTTTTTTTTCCCGGCAAATCAAAATGAGGAAGCTACTGAGACGTTCCTGCTGGGTCAAATGGATTCAGATTTGTGCACCATGAAGTTTCCTGCTCTACTCTAACATTTTCAACATGAGTAGATGCATGGCCAGTTTCAGTGTTAAGGTTTTTAAGTTGAGATTGTGCTTGTGCAGCTCAGGTGAAGATGATGTTAAAGTAAAGCAGGGTAAAAGCTACGAGCACTCAGTGTTTAGGTTCAGCGCTCAGCACATGCATACAATGTAGAATGGAAGTGGAAGCAGTTTCAGCAAAGCCTGAACAACAGCAGATACAGTACATTTTCTGCATTTCACGATGACAGAGTGATGCATATGTATTTGATGCATGAAAATAGTAAATTACATTTCTTTTTGTGCCAGGAGCGGAGGTCACAGAAAAGATGCCATCTTAATGGTAAAATATTGATTTGTTTGCATCAATCTACATCATCATATCTTACCTCCTGTCTTCTGCCGTACCTCATCTGCATGTTGTGCAGTCAAGTGTAACCTCTCACAGTGCAGCTCCGCTCCTGCTGACAGATTATGATCTACTGTTGTGATGAAAAGAGCAATGCTTAGATTTCACATTGATGGCATGCTGTAGGGCTCACACAGTGGCTGTTCAGCATTTTTCCTGGAGCGATGCCTTTTTTATCTCTGCAGAAATGGCACAAATTCATTAGAGCTATTGTCTATACGGTGGTTTTTACAGAGCCCCTTTTCACAGTACAGCTAATGAGTGTGAAAAAAAATTAAGTAATACACAGCGCTGTATGAAGAAGGTGCTGAGACTCAACAGTGAAATTGCAGGGCATGTTGTCACCATACTGGCCTGTACAAGCATGAATATCTGGTCTTGAAAATCTTGTGCATTTCTGATTTATGTTGTCATCAGTGTTTGACATCAAGTGCTAATATTAGAATGACTTAATTTCTTAATTCAAATGAACCTAATACACCTCATCAGGTTTATCCATCCAAAGCGACAATTCAGAACCTTCATAAATAAAATCAGATTAATTTGAACGTCTGAAATATTGGTTTTTGTTGTGCTTTCTGCAATAAAAATTGTGTGTACTGCTGAGGAAATCCGCTGCAACCAAGGAGTGCTGTACTAGTGGGGTATGTTTGTTTTATAGTATTGTGTAAAAGGGTGGGATGCTTAAAAGCCCTGTTCAGATGTGGTATTGACACGTGTCCTGGGTGATAATAAATGCAAAGAGCTCATTTTAGGTGTGAAAGCATTTAGTTTACATTGAAGATGGTGTCAGATCTGATTGCTCATTCAGCTTTTTTCTCACTTGACTCTGGATAATTTTTAAACGTGAACAGACAGTTCTCTTAAATGCTAAAAGCAACCTCTAGCTCATTTTCCTTATGTTAATGTTAGCAGCAGTAGACCCAACGTGTGTTGAGTGCAGCGCCAAAGATTTGGATGATGTGTTATATGTTGCTGCACATAGCTTATGTTTACAGGAAGTAAAGTTGCTGTTGGCTTTATTTTTGCATGACTTTTGCCATTCCTTAGCGGACCATTTCTAAAAACTGGCTTCTTCGACATTTGGCTCTGCAACATCGTAAAGCATTTTGTTTCAAATTGTATGTTAATTTTGTTTAATCTGTAACACAAATAAGCTTTTGTACTGACTTTTGCAACACACTCAGACAAATCTTAAATGCCTTAATGCTTGACTATTCATTCAGGCACTGATTGGATTTGTGATTTTAATGGTTCTGCTGATGGCCTTATCATTATGTGTGAAATGGGCTACTGAGACAATTCAAATAAAATCAAATTGTATTTATAAAAGCACTTTACAGCAACCACAGTTGATCAAAGCACTAGACAAAGATAAAAACACAGTACACTTATAAATTATGCATATTAGTTCATTTTACAAGTGACACCAGTCTCAAGTATCAAAGGCTGACCTGAACAAATAAGTCTTCAGTAATTCCAGGGGCAGAGAGTGCCAGAGTTTCATCCCCTGCTACTGCAAAGGCATGATCACCCCACTGTTTGCACCATGTGTTCGGAAGAATTCTGCACTGAACTGGGAGCCAGTCTAGAGAGTACAGGACAGGAGGGATATGGTCATGTTCATGGCTGTTGGGCCCATTATACTGTCTACTACTCTGCACAAGTTGCAGATGGTGCAGAGAGGTCTTGTTTACCCTAATATAGATTGCAGCAATGGTCCTTTGTGTGAATTGATAGAAGCAAGAATTAGTTTTTCAAAATGATGTGGTGTGCAGCTTCCACATGGATGTACACACTCAAAAATAGAGGTACCAGCTTGTACCTAAAAAGGTACAAATGCTTGTCGCTGGGGGTGTACTCTTTTGAGAGACATTTCTGTACCCTTCAGTCTGGTCTATTTTTGTACCTTATCAAGTTATGTTTTTTATGTTTTTCACAGCATTAGGCCTGGTCCATGCCACTTAGCAATATTATCTTTAATCTAGAAATAATCTTCAAAAACTCAAAACACTGACAATGTGGGCTACAGCAAGAGTTGTGCGTCTAAACCGGTCTTAACAATACATTTCTTTTGAGGCGGCTTTTTAAAACTTTTTTAAAATAAACTCATCAAATATCAGTTGTAATATGTGGTGAAGTCGTAGGAGGGTATACTGATTGCTGAAGAAAAGCTGGTAAAAGTCCCAGTATGCACTATACGCTGTAAAAAATAGTCCCGGTAAGCAAAAGGATAGAATTTAAAAGTGCCGGTACTGCGTACTGCTGCGTAGCAGCCCACTTAAAGCACTGCTGCTAACAATAGTTTTTGTCACGACAAACATTTTTCAATGCTGCAGGTACCCTTATGGTTAAAATGGTACAAATTTGTACTTTATGTCACTTTGAACCCTTTTTCGTACACTGAAGGTGTGCTTCTGGTCTCTTAAAGATCAGTATTGTACTTTTGAGAGAACATTTCTTTAAAATGTACCTATAGGTACAGAAATGTCCCTATCTTGTACCTCTATTTTTGAGAGTGTATGCACTTCCTACATTTGGGTATGCTCCTGATGGATAACAGATGTTCTCCTGAGGGATCTCCTCCCAGACCTAGATCTGGGCATCAGTCAAAGTCAACCGCTGGACAGTATGTTTGCGACATGGTGGTGGTGGATGGACATGATCTCTCAGAGGTGGGCGACAGGATACAGGGCTGCTGAATGGGCAGACCAGTCCATAGAGTCAATGCCTTTGTCATGCACTAACTCCTAGTACACTCCAGCCGCATAAGACAGAGCATTGTCATGCATCAGAAGGAACTCGGCTCTCATTGCAGCAGCATATGTTCTGACAATATGTCTGAGATTATCATCCCATTACCTAATGGCTGTCAGAGTACCTCTGGGTAGCACAAGGGGGTTTGTGCAGCTCTCCAAAGGTATGTCTCCCCAGACCATCACTGACTTACTGCCAAGCCGGTCATGCTGGAGGATGTTGCAGTGAAATGTTCTCCATGGCATCTTCAGGCTTTCTCACATTTGTCACGAATTCAATGTGTGCCCGCTCTCATCCATGAAGAGCTCGGATGGCAGGCCAGTCTTCTACTCAGCTCCAAATGTCAGAGCAGGCTTGCAATATGTAGCGAGACCTAAATCAGAGTAATGTTTTTATTTATAAAGGACAAACAGCTACCAGTGAAAATGTTCCAGAGGCCACAGCAAACTACAGGCTTCAGACTACAAATAGGTGTTGGTGAAAACCTGAACACAAGATGCAACTTTGTGGCAGATAATTAAACCAGAATTGAGAGACAGAAGGAGACAATCTGCTTTGAAATGATATGTCTGTTCATGGTCCTTCAGTTGCTTCTTACAGCATCACTTCACTTACTCAGGAAAAAAATTAAATGTATTAAAGTTATCTAAAAACAGAGAAAGCAGAAACAAAATAAAGCAACATCCTTACCTCTGATTTTGTTCTCTGTAATAACCCTACAGTTGTTGATGAATTTCCCATATTTAAAGTCTGTCTCAGGTATCCTTGGTTTCTGTCCTTTTGATGTTCTTCGTCATTCTTTTTTTGTGTTACATTATGAGCTCTGTGATTTTCTCTCCAAAAAGTCAAGTTGAGAGAAAACATTTCAAAATGCAGAGATAGTCTCAGCAATCTGTGACTAATTCATCAACCAGTCCTCATCCTTCAAGGAGACGTCTTCGGCACTTCTTTAGAAGACACTTGATAGGGTGCACCTGTGGATGACTTTGATAGTGTGCTTCCTCTGGGATGGCCTGATTTCAGTGATAGAAAATTTAGGGCCCTGCTGACTTTACAGCATCATTGAGTTTTTGCCTTTTCACTTGCCAGACATTCAGTTTTATCCATATATGCCCTATGCGGTATATTTATGAAATGCACATGTACTGGTGTGTGAAGCTGTTTGCTTGTTTAAAGAAGGACAAACCACTGCGATGTAAAACTAGAATTTCTTTGACATTATCCCTGCATCGTTGCATTTTGTATAATTTTTCTAACAAAAGTACAGAAGGAACCTGATCAAAAAAAAAAAAAAAAGAAAAACAAATCTGATGCTGCTTTGTGGTCAGAACGGCATTAAAAGAAACAATGCTCCATTAAATCACAGCACACCAAATCTGGTTAGTTGACTTCCAGACAGCATGTCTTCGTGGCTTCATACTGTTTAGTTACATTTCAAATAGAGATTTGTCTCATCAGATAACATCTTTACTCTTCATTTGTGGAGTTTTGTTGTCACTTGCTCATTGCTTCATTGTGTTGCTGCTGGCAGCTCAGGATTGGGACCCAGCATGCTGTAGCCCATCGAGGTTCAATGAGTCATTTCATTTACAGATGCCCCTCTGCGCACCATTGTTGGCACAAGCTATTATTTGTGCTGTTTGGGTATTTTTGTGTGTCCTGGTTGAAACAGTTGGGCCTTTCTTTGTGATTGTATGTCGAGAACAAGCTGTTTTTGTTAACAACGCTGCCCACTGACATGATTTTGTTCATTGTGCTTTTGTAAAAACATGACACATCATTCCCTGGATCAGTTTTATAGGCAGGCATTGGGGATTCTTTTGCTTTCCTTTTGGCATTGCAACAATGTGATGCGTTACACATAATAGTTTTATTTAAGAAACCATTTCTGACTGTGAAGAAAGAGCCCAGCCTACCCAATTAAAAAGACTGCCACATCTGCCATCTTTCCACAGCTGGCCAGTTTTATTGCTTGATTATTATGAGCCTGTATAGCTTTAAAAAGAGCCCGATTTGGAAATAAACCATGAAAGTATCAAGATCAAGCTAACACTCGTGCTAATGCAAGCTCTGTGACAGCTATTACACCTGACCCTGATGCAGAGAGAAGCTGCATCAGTGGAATCAACAGTGGTAGGGAATTATCTAAGAATTAATGGGCCTATGGTAGTCATACTTGAATAGTAACCCCTGTGTCTCTTATGGACCTTGAAACTATATATAATTGTATTCTGCTATAGAGTGGCTTAGATATTCCTCTGGGTGTGATTTTATTTTCTGTTTTTGTCCATTATATGAAGGAAATGAAACATGAGATCCTGCTTGGACATAGAATTAGTCATTAATCGACAAAGAAACAATGCTAATAATGGCTTGTGATGACTAGCACATCCTGAGGAGACATGCCATCTAGAATTTGTATTGTTCTGTTTGAGCAAACCAAAGCAGATCTGAGTTTCACCAGTTTGTTAGGTCAAGTGTATGATGGTGTCTCTGTGATGTTTTGAAAGCTTTATCCAGTAGTGCAAGTCTTAGCCACAAGTCCTGCCCTTAAACCATTAGTAGCATCAGCAGCATGTTTAATAAATGCAGCACTCTTTGCAACTCTTCTGTGCGCCGACTCTTCCCTTACACAAGAGATGTAAAACCTAATTTAAATTATTTATCAATGGTTCGCTCTTTTTTTTTTTATTATACCAAAACAGATCATGCTAATATTTAATTATACCACAGGGAAGTGTGGAGTGTTGAGCCTGGTGACTATTTACATGATCTCATAACAGAGTGAAGCACTTGATTTTTTTGCATACCATTTATACTCATTTCAAGCTTTTGGCTTTGGATATGAGTATAGAAAACATGTGACATGATTTGATGTGCAGTAACTAAATAAATAACTTAGCCAATATGTGTTAATGAAGTTGTTAGAACAAGTTCTGTATTCATTTATCTCCTCTCACAAGGTGTGAAAATGTATCCTTATTTTTAGCTTGACATTTGTGTTGAGTGCTATGAAGTACAGCATGAGCCAGTGTTCTTCGGATGGACTTTTTAGTGTTTGTGGTAATAATAAAGCCAGTTATGCAATTTAAATCATACCCATTCTTATGAGCTCAGCAGGAAGTACTAAGAACTGTGGTTTTTGCGGTTTTTAGATGCACATTTAGTACCTTAACAGATGATTTTGGAAACAGAAGTACATTTATGCGCAGTCACGAGAATGAGACTAAGCAGCATGATTTTCTACATAATCTTACATCAAAGTTTCAAAAGAAAAAGAGGTTCCATCAAGGACACATTCCACTCACAGCCATCTCCCTCTGTTGTTCAAGTTTGTGAAGTCTATAAACTCTTATATCATGGTCAGTGAGAATTCTAATAACTGGTGTGCATTATTTTTGTATACGTGCACATAGTTTGGAAAGATAAGTCCATTACAGGTGTCACCATAGCAACACATTGATCAACTGGTTCAAAAATATGTCCAGTAGTTTTTGTATAAAGGGTTAAATCACTGGCATGCAAAGAAAACATCTCGGTAGTTTGCAGAAAAAAATAAAATTGGATTAAGAATTGCTCAATGCAGTATTAAATAGTGAAAGGATAGTGGGGAGTCATTCTCTTCAGGGAAGAAATATGGTTAGAAAACAACCGTCGTCAATGATTGTGATTGTGACTTAAAAAGACTTCAGTGTCTATTTAAATGAATAATAAACAAACTTTGTGTAATTATGGAAGCAAGAACATTTCCACAAGCACAATATCAAAGGAAGGTAATGGATTAGGACTAAACAGGTGTGCAGCCTTAACAAAGCCACTTGTCAGTGAGGTTAATTGAAAAAAAAAGGCTTTGATTTGCTCGGGAGCATGAAGATTGGACTGTGCACTAATGGAAAAAGGTCATGTGGTTTGATGAGTCTGGGTTTATCCTGTTCCAGACTGATGGCACATCAGGGTGAGAAAAGAAGCTAATTAAGTGGATGTTCATTTTGCCCAGTGCCCACCGTACATGACTGTGTGTGGGCAGCACTATGATCTGGAATTGCTGCAGTTGATCAGGTTTAGGTTCAGCAACATTATCAGACCAAAGAATGAGGTGAGCTGACTACCTGGATATACACTGAATGAGCAGGTTATTCCATCAGTGGATTTCTCTTCCTTAATGGTATGGCTATATTCCACATGACAATACCAGGATTCACTGTGCTTAGATTGTGAAAGAGTGCTGCAGGGAATGTGACACATCACTGTTCACACATAGACTGGCAATGACCCAAACACCGTTAGGAATCTCATGATGTGCGAGAGAAGGCTTTGAGCAGCAGTCGGACTCTCCCATCATCAATACAAGATCTTGGTGAAAAATCCATGCAACACTGGATAAAACTAGCAATACCACAGCAAATGCAGCACAAGCAGCCATAATCAAACCTAAAGGCGGTCCAACAACATATTAGTGAGTGATGTTTATTTTGGATGGAAGTGTAAGTAACAGTATGTACAGTATGTGTGGCATCCTGTCACAGTTAATTTTTCTCATAAAATATGATGTTAATTATACACATGATGAATGCTATGTGAGGTGAACCAAACGGCCCCTGTCAAAAATGATTGCCCATCCATTCCTTATGCTCTAGCTCTGACCTCGCTTATGGCCCAGGAGGCTGAAGGTTCAGGGGGCTGAAGCCCGCGGCCTATTTCTGACATCAGGATGACAACAAATTCAGTCACTTACACTTTGTGTCTCATCTTACTTGAACTGTGATAGTCTTTTTGCAGTGTGCATCCAGATAAAGAACATTTTTACCATTTAATAGTTTTCATAGTTCACCATTTATGGTGAACTATGAGCATAAAATATATGTTTTTTATTTTTATTTTACAGTACTGCAACGTACACTGCCTGGACAAAAAAAAGTAGACACCAAATAAAAAAATCTATTACGGGTGGGAAAAAAAAAAAAAAAAAAAATCTGGATTTTTTGCTTCACAATTTTAAATCATTTTTTTTTCAAATAAATAAAATTAATTCACAGTAAAAAAAGTTTTATTGACCTTTTTACTTGTCCTCTTGGGCATTATAGCAGCAGAATGATGATCTGGCTACGGTGGTGTTTTTTCCTCATTGAAATGAAAAAAAAAAATTAGGAGCAAAAGAAAATTTTACGCATTATTTTATTTTTAGTCTAAAAAAATCAGCAATATCGAAGAATTGTGAGAATGGCAATTTAAATCAAAACGGCCCCCCAAAAAAATCAGAATCGAATGGAATCTGAATGAAAGCATATCGTTACAGCCCTAAAATCTATAATTCTGGACAGCCTTTGGCCTTGATTACAGCATGCGTTTATGGCATAGTATCAAAGATTCTCCAATGTCACAAGATTTAGTTCCATCTAATGTGGCATTGATTTATCATCAAGCTCTTGTATTGATGACGGGAGAGTCTGATCACTGCTCAAAGCCTTCTCCTGCACATCTTAAAGATTCTCACGAGGTTTAAGATCTGGACTCTGGGTGGCCAAACTACTCTTTTATAATTTTATCTTGATGAATAATAATGAGAATAACACAAAAACCCATATTATAGTGTATAACTACATAATGCAGAAACACACAGGCAAAGTAAAACAATAACACAAAAGAGCACCAAAGAATATCAGAGACCACTCTGATATGAGTTTTATAGTTTATGAAATAAACTAGTAAATATGTACAGTATATGGTCTGACAGAGTGGGTTTCCAGTGTATTTATATTCAAAAATAGCAGAAGAGTGTAAAATTGAAATTGGTACACACATAGTGGAAAGTCTTGCCCAGGTTTTAGAAAGATGGCTATAGAGAGATTGTGCAGGTGTAATAGGAGCAATTTTCATGTTCATTGTAGAGTCCTACAACAGCAGGGAGGAAAGACCTGGTATTATCATCTTGGAATATGCCCCTGCCATAAGGGAGGAGAAGTTCCATTGATGGAATAATGTGGTTATTCAGTCTATTCAGGTTGGTGGCTGACCTCTTTCTCTTGGCACATAGTGTTGAACCTACCTGACCAACTGCAGCATGATGTCTTCCTAGTGCCTATTGGGAAGTCACCATGCCTATAGGCACTAGGTGCTCATCACCCTGGAAAAGGGTAAATCTGGACTCATTAGACCACATGACCTTTCTCCATTGCTCCAGCATCCAATTTTTAGCTCCCCAGCAAACTGCAGCCTTTTTCTCCAGTTAGCTTCAGGGATTACAGGTTTTCTTATGGCTACACAGCTGTTCAGGCTTATCCCTTGAATTTTCTTTGCATTGTGTGTGTGGGAATTACCAATCACTTCTTCCTCATAGACTATGGTTCCCCAATTTCATTCCAGTTTTTAACGGTTTGTTTGACAGTTCTTTACCCAATTTTAGTTGTATCTACAATCTCCTTAGATGTAATGCTGATCATTTGACCCTTCTTTAATAGATATAACTGTGTTCCTCAACTACTAGATGTCTTCTTCTACATGGTTGTTTAAGAAATGGGAAGCCATCACATCAGTTGGAGTAAAATAACTTGTTGCTAGCTAAAAGACAATTACCAGTTGAAAAAGCTACTCGACTCCTGAGCAAGTCTGTATCATTGACCATCTTATGTGGTGTGCACATTTAGACACAGGATTCCATGACTTCATTTCACCATTTCACTTGTGGTAGAAAGGTGGTGACTTGGTGGATGATTATGTCTGAAATGATTTCACAAACAAATTAAATACAGCATATTAAGCGATATATTTACATTAACGAATGGAAAGTAAAAAAAGACAACCTACTTCATTAATGCATCCATAAAGGTTAGGGTTGTCATCAGGGAATCAATACATAAACTGAGTATATGAACACAAATAAATAAACACCATGAAACATCAAGGAAAGGTAAATCAATGAAATAGTCCATTTGTTAACTCACAGCAGTTCCTTTGTGGTCTTAGGTTTGGAGGGAAAAGACTGGATTCATTTGATTGGTTGGATTTCATAACTTCCTGGTTTATCCTATTGGCTAACAGGTAATGGTGGGAGTGGTAATATCAGGTAAGGCGGTGGCAAACAACTTGTGATTTAACACCAGTGCGGTAATTATTTATTCGAAAGGAGGTGGCAACTTTTTTTTTTTTTTGGTACAAGAAAAAAAAAACAGATAAAAATAAAAGCAATTTTGATAGAAAACAAAAAATAATTCCAATGATAATGAATCCGATGACATAAAAGACTAATGGAGGAGCAACCGGGTCTTAATTACAAATTAGATGGTGAAGCATCCCACATCAAGGGACCACAGCTTATACAACATATATATAAACATGTGTCATGTCACAAAGGATAAAAGGATTGTGTGAGAGAGTGTGTGTGTCCGTATGTGTGTGTGTTTTCAGAGATTTCAAAGGAGTCAAATTGGTCTCTGCACATTTACTAAAGCAAAAACGAGCTGAGATCTCAAGCAGAAAATAATTGGAGACACCGCATCTTATACGATGTATTTATATGTATGTATGTACGTCTTGATTGTTTCAAAGGATAAAAGGAGTCTGTGTGTGTGTAGACAGAGTTCAAAGGAGTCAGACTGGTCTCTACACATTTGCTGAAAGCAATAAGGGTCCAGAGCTCAAGATAATTGGAAACTTTATCCCTAAAGGTGAACCTGACATGTATGTGACATTTTCCGGGAGACTGCAGAGGTGCAGTGTCAGTGCTAGTGTCACCTGCACAGCAAAATGACCATGTAGCCAAGTAGGTGGCTATCACAAATGTAACCCTTTCATGCACTAATTTTTATACGACATAAAAAAAAAAGAAAAAAATCACTACATCATTTTCTTTTGTGTTTATCATTGAGACAAACACTGTACACAAGGGGATCGTTCACTCCAGGAAATAAGCCTGCTCAGTCTGCAAGGTAATTGTTGTGGTGATTGCCCTTGTCTGGGTGGCTGACTGCAGCATTGCAGCCCCATGACTCGCCTGATCTGGGTGGTTTCCAGTGGCAGCAGTCTCTGTGGTCATGAGTGTGCTGGCTCTTGGTCTGAATGAAATTTCAAGGTTTCATTTCTCACATGAATGTTGTGGGTGTGTGTGTGTGCTGATGAATGCATGTGAAAGAGAAATCATAGTCAAGAGTATGTTTATTTGGTTGTATACTTGGAAGTGTGAAGACTTGTGTTTCTCTCTGTTGAACAAAAGGGTCTTGGCTTCTCTCCTTTTGTTCTCATTTCTTTATCCAAAAACAAACGTAAATTCCATTGCAAGGCATATTCAGACACTTTTTTTTATGTACTTCTTGTCATGTTTTCTATATTTTAAGTCTCTGGAGGGAAGTTAGATCAATTGACCTGCCACATGCAGTTCTGGGAGAAATGAATAAGAGGCTTTTTCTGTTTTTACAAACATACTGAAGCTTTTCAGACACTCTTTCTTCATTTTAGCAGAGTAGATGCCACATCTCTTTTTGTTTCTTTTTATTCAGACAAATATGATAATAAATACTGATAAATGTACACGTACATCATTGCCAAAGTCAGCTTCTGGTCTGTTTAGTTACAAAATGGGAACCAGCACTTTTCTGGCAACACAGTTCAGCAAATAAAGATAAATTTATTCTAGATTAAATCTAGAAAGATTTATTTAATTCTGTAGATTTAAATACCAGCAAATAAGTACTAATACATCATATTATAAAGTGATTAGAAGTCATTTTTAAACTTTTGTTGGTGCATTTTGAATCTTTGTTTAGAAAGCATGATTGCATGCAATAATTTATTCCATTCTGGTGTTTTTTTATTCCGGCCTTGAGCAAAACTTCCAATCCATTTAATATTAGACTTTAACAGGGCATGAAAGCACAGGACTTATTCACTATTCTTCATAAATTATAGTTATTTAAGAGTAAAATCATGCTCTACAATATTATGATTGGCCTGCTTGATTAAAATGTATGATTTCTTAATTACAAGGACATTTAACATTTGTTATGATGAGCAGTTAGGTACTTATTACATGCAAAAGGGAGAACATGACCCATCTTCTACATTTTTATTATTGATGCAGCAGGAAAATTAAATCTTTGTCTTTCTTTTTTTTCTTTCTTGCAGAATGTAGGAACCATTCAAGACACATAGTGAATTATAGTTTTCTTTATTAAAAACATCCTTTACCTAGTTACCGTTGCTATGCAAAAGAAAGAAAAAAAGCTGCTGCAAAGTAGGTGTGTTTAGGTTTAACTTCAGTATCCTCTACCAAATTCTGACTGATTTACAGATTTGTTTTAAATTCTGGGCTGCACAGTATATTTTTCTGTTCTTGACATTTTGTGATATAAAATCATCACAATGTATGATGTAAAATTCTAAGTTTGACATATTGCATGTCAAGCGCCCAGTGTTCTTGGAAAGGTGAAGACATATTTTCTTGCAAAAGAAATGCAACAAAAGAGGGAAGATCATATGAGCAACAGCCGAGCCAACGGTTCTGCCATGCACAGTACCGCCCCTACAAACAGCAGGAGGGAGATGTGACTCGTATGAGCATCGCCACTTTACAGTAGACATCACTCTCAGGCAGAGCTCAAATAACACAAAGGCTTTCGGGCATGCATCCAGCCTTCGGAAGTCATGTGCACATGGATATATATGGCGGTGCTGTCAAAAAACATTCTGTCACTGTATGCATCAGAAACAAATCATACAGAGTTTGAAAAATCCTTTAACAATAAAAAAAAACAAACAAACAAACAAACAAAAAAATCATAAAATGAATTAGTTGCCACCTGGGCTGTCCATGGCATAAGACAAAAGCAATACTGCTGTTCATAGTGCCAAAAGAAATAAAATAAAAAAACATCTTCTTTGTAGGACTTAATACTTTTTTTTTTTTTTTTTTTTACAAAGCTACTGTTACTTTCATGGACATTGATTTCCTTTTTTGATCAAGATCAAGAAAGCTGGTTCTGTGCTTGGAGTAACTCTGGAGCCACTGGAGCTGATTGTCCAAAGAAGAATGCTGCACAAGCTGATGAAGATGATGGAGGATTCTTCACACCCTCTCCACAACACAGTGATGAAACAACAAAGTGTGTTCAGTGAGAGGCTTCTTCAGGTCCGATGCAAGACTGAAAGATACAGAAGATCATTCCTGCCATCAGCCATCAGCCTCCAGAACAAGACCTCCTCAAATTGATTATTATTATATACTACAATATTGAATTTCCCTTTGGGGATTAATAAAGTATTTTTCATTTCATTTCATTTAACAATTCAGTTGCATGTGCTCAAATGCTGACTATAAAACGTTTTGTTTTACAGCCAAAGCTTTTGACATCTCAGTTTTCATGATTCCTGACAGTTTTCTCCAGTGCATGGTAATGCCTTTCGGCTTGTGTAATCCTCTTGCTACCTTTCAGAAGCTTGTGAAGGATGTACTTTGGGTGATGTGCAAAAGGGCAGAAGTGACTTGGATGACATTGTTGTGTATTCTGATGGCTGGGCGAGCCATCTTGCTGCTTTCAGAGAACTTTGGAAGCCCAGACTTCCCTCTCCCCAACCATGTTTGCCAACTTTGCGGGGGATCCCAAAGCTTTCCCAGGCCAACCGAGTGATATAATCCCTCCAGCATGTCCTGGGTCTCCCCCTGGGTCTCCTCCCAGAGAGATGTGTCCAGAACACCTCACCAGGGAGCAACCGGGAGGCATCCTGACCAGATGCCCGAGCCACCTCAACTGGTTCCTCTCAATACGGAGGAGCAGCGGCTCTACTCTGAGCCCCTCCCGGATGACCGAGCTCCTCACCCTATCTCTAAGGGAGAGCCTGGCCACCCTGCAGAGGAAACCCATTTCAGCCGCCTGTATACAAGATCTCGTTCTTTCGGTCACAACCCACAGCTCATGACCATAGGTGAGGGTAGGAACGTAGATCGACTGGTAAATCCAGAGCTTTGCCTTCTGGTTCAGCTCCTTCTTCACCACGACAGACCGGCACAGAGTCCACATTACTGCAGACGCCGCACTGATCCGTCTGTCGATCTCACGCTCTATCCTTACCTCACTCGTGAACAAGACCCCGAGATATTTAAACTCCGGCTGAGGACCATGGTCCTGAGGACCATGGTCTCAGATTTTGAGGTGCTGATTCTCATCCCAGCCGCTTTACACTCAGCTGCAAATCACTCAAGCGAGAGCTGGAGATCACGGCTCACCCAATCCTGAGGGCACCAAGCCGGATCCCCTCAACACTTCTGCTGCGCCTAGAAATTCTGTCCATAAAAGTTATGAACAGAATCGGTGATAAAGGGCAGCCTTGGAAGAGTCCAACCCTCACTGGAAGCAACTTCGACTTACTGCCGGCAATGCGGACCCTGTACGACAGGTGTCACAAAATAAAATATAGAAAATTCTAAAATAATTTTGGATGCTTGATCAGAATTTTTACAGCACTTCTGCAAGCTTACCTTTTCTCTTGTTCAGGAGAGTGACAGGGTAGTTGGGCCTTTTCCATTCTCCTGCCAAATAGTTACTGTTTGGTTTATACATGGATATAGACCTGTATATGGATGGTATGCTTACACACTACCGTCCAACAACTTCTGAGTTTTCTTCCACTTTCAGTCACATTGCTAAAATAGCTGAGAGATCTGTGCTCTCTCTCAGCAACAAGTAATTGGCAGTCAGTGCTATAAGTAGTATAAATATGGTGTGAGCTAGTGGCAAAGAGTTGTGATAATGATAGTTTTGTTTTCAGTCAGCATGCCGGGAACAAAGAGAAGTGGACATCTGGAGTTACTTCAGAGTTAGTCAAAGTAAAAGATTAAGAGAGAAATAAAAGGTCTTTACCTCTACTGAGCCATTAGTAAAAGTCACTAAGAGAAAAATAAGCATGTCTGGTTATGTTTATTTGTCAGGTGACAGAATCAGATCTGGCAGGCAGTTCAGAGAGAGACAGGAGGAGATGGAGAGGCAGGCGGAGAGACAGGTGAGCTGTAGTACACTCTGTTGTGACTTTGGCTATGTAACATATCAGAACTGAATCGGTCAAGTGTTTACTTGACAATTGCATAATATTTTACAGACTTCTGGCATAGTTTGCTGTGAAAAAATAAATAAATAAATAAAATTTTAAGGAGTCAAAAAAATCAAGTATAGATTTTCTTTCTCAATATTATTACAACGCTAGGTTCCCTTTTACAATAATACTGTCGTGATTTGGGTTTTTCCCTTTGCTTTGTTTTCCGGCTTCCTGTTTTATTTTGTAGTTTTTCCTGTTTAGTTCCCTTGGTTCTTATTTAGCTTCTTAGATTTTCTATTGATTTAGTTCACCTGGGTTCATTTAGTTAATTTGTTTCACCTGTGTCTCGTTTTGTTCTGTGTATTTATACCCTTCAGTTTGATTCCTTGGTTGTGGGATCATCTTTGTTACTTAGTTTTTTGGTTTTTTTTGTTCCTATTCTCCTAGGTTAAAATAAATTGGTCTTGAACCTGCATCTCTGTTCCCTCGTCTCTGCATTTGGGTCCACTCCTTCACCATCTCCACTGCCCGTTCCTGACAAATGCCTTTTAAAGTTTATGTTTTCCTTCACAGATTTCATTAGGCTTATGAATCGAAGTAGTAGAAGTAGTAATAGTGGAAGGAGTAGTAGTCGTGCCAGTCCCTGAGTAGAAGATTTGCTCCAGAAGTGCTGCCATTAAATGTTCAGTTGGTGGTTCAAATCCTTCTTATTTGTTAATGCCCTAATTTGCATAGATAAATGCTTAAAATGTGCCAATGAAAGGTGGAAGCTGAAGGGCTGTGGGCACATGGACAAAGACAGTGGTGTGACAGATGAGGAAAAAAAAAATGTAAAAAACAAAAAAAGTAAACATTTAAAAAAAAAGTTTACTGAAAGCTGATTGTTCTCATTTTAAAGCACTGCACAAATAATTCTCTGAGATCCAAACCATATAAAACATGTTTTATGTACACACAGGTTGTTATTGCTTGTAATCTTGGAAGTCAGTCTGCAGTCTGGTTCCATGAACATGTCTGGACACACTTTATTGTGGCGTAGTGGCTAAAAGCAGGGACAGGTACACTGTAGACTACATTTTTAATACAGAGCCCACTGAAACTTTTACAGTTTGTAAAGAAAATTACCTGCTGTGACTTCCTTTCAAGGTGCAATGTGCCAAGTGAGCGGTGAATCAGATAAATGGCAAAGCTATGTTTGCTAGGTGATGCTCTTACACAACACCATGTCAGCCTAACATTGTTGATCAGCTTGGATGATTTCCTTTACTTCACTTTGTACCAAACAACCCAAAAAACAACATGAACTGCTTTCCTAAGGTCTTTTCTCAAAGATTTAGCCTGATTAAGATCAACACTTTGACTTTTATAAAACATTCCAGTTTCTTTCTTAAACATTTTTTGAAGGGAAAAAAGAAAATGTGCAGCATGACCCACTTTCTCCTGAGGTTCAGGATCACGAACAGGTGATGTGACGCTTTCCCTTAGAATAGACTAGTGTAATCCAGAATTCATTCGTCCATTAATGAATGCAAATATGTCATGTCCCAGATGCAACAGAATAATCCAAACCATGTTTACAGAAGAAGGTTAAGGTTTCACTAGCATTAGCTGTTGAACTCTTCTGTATGTTTTTACATTGAAAGACTGATGGACTAATAGACGGCCTGTAGAATCAAAATGTAAGATATGCTTTTAAGTATTATTATTATCTGTACTGAATTTCTAATAAATGGCTATATTCTTCATAAGGCTTATTTAATAATGGGAGAATGGTGAATGGTGGGATGATTAATCTAATCTATTTTCATGACAATGAATGGGTAACTTTAATTTCATGATCTTCTAAATCAAAAATCTGTCTGACTCTGGAGTCCAAACACTTTAAAGATAATATTGCAACCTTTTCCAGCCAGATGAACATCAAATATCTTTCTGTTTTTATTCATTTATTTATTGTGTGTGTGTGTGTGTGTGTGTGTGTGTGTGTGTGTGTGTGTGTGTGTGTGTGTGTGTGTGTGTGTGTACTGATGGTGGTGGTGCCACAATGCACTTTTACAAATATAGTGGAAAGATCAGGCTTTCACTAAGATAAGTGTTAAATTTTAGTTTTATTCACTTCATCTTCTTTTATGTATGTTTGGTTCTTGTCTCAACCTTTATTATATTTTCTGTCGAAATCTAGAAAGTTCTCACAAACTTACAAGCACCTTTAGCTGTCTACGGCAAGCGGAAAGGCATTTTTGCTAAATATGTAAGCATTATATATCTACTTATATTGCATTGTATCATTTATGCATATTGTTGAAACGTTTCATAAAATTGTTTTGAAAAAAGTCAATTCCAAAACAATCAAATTCTGAGCAAAATGCTGCCAGTGGTTAAAGCATGCTTATTTTAATGGCATTCTGAAAACAGTGGCCCTAACTTGAGTCATGCCATTAAGTGAACAAACACCAGAGGTAGGTGCATTTAGGAGAAGGGAAGAAAGTGCCTAGCTTTTTCAGACAGGAGCCACTCAGGACAGAAAAATGAAAGTAACAGAACTGGTGTAAAGGTAGAAGGTTTTCCATTCCAAAATACCCTGAAGCACACAGCTGTCTGCTTAATGCTAGTTATTCTAAACTGTATTAGTTTAGACACAAGACTGAGTCCCAATAAACAAACTTAACATAAATCAATAGCAAAAATGGGTGTTATGCTCCCTCAAGAAAGTAATATTAAGCTTAAGAAATAGGAACCATAACATATAAAAGAGACCACCGCCAACAAGCAACACTTGACAAAAGTTTATTAATAAAAACCACGGCAACAAACAGAGAAGGGAGCCCCAGCCGAAATAAGCAAAAGAAGGAAGCAGTCTCAAACCAGCCACGCAATGGGCCGTAGGATCTGGGCTGCTCCCCAAACAAAAAGATGATCAAACTTAAGAATCAAAACTGAAAACTGGACTACCGGAGACTTCCAACTCAAAACAACCAAAAGGAACCGGTGGTGATCTCTGCCTGAGCACTGCACACTCCTGCTTTTTGTCCATCCCAGCATGCCACTCCAGCCAATCACTGTAGTGGAAATAAAAGACATAATGACACAAAGCTGGAAACGGTAAGGTGAAACGGCTAAACATGGCACGGGCAAAAACGGGCATGACGTCTAAAGTAAAAGTTATGTGATTAGCCACCCTTTATATTATAAATATATCTATACATAAACTTCAGACATGTAATATTTTCTCACCCTGCATGTGTGGTGGTAATATATGCCCATGGTTTATCTCAGAAATGCAGTGAGAGGTTGAGTTTTACCTGCCATTACAGCCCTGCTTCATTTAAAAGCAGGATTTGTTATGTTTTGCAGTTGTGTTGGGCTTTTTCTGAGGTTGCTTGACTTACTAAAGGATCAGATTGTACAGATGTTTCCACTCAAAGAGCTGTTAAATTAAGGTGATTTCATATGCAATACCATCTGCTCTTGACCTCAGTTACCTCACTAGGAAATCTGGTGGGGTGTAATCTCACCGCAGTCTATTCCACTATAAACCTTGATCCAGGGTGTGTTCGTGACGATACAGACCGACGACAGCAAACACAACATTTCTTGTCGATTCTGTACCTTGTTATCAGACCTTTGCAGAAGATTGTGTGTGTTGGTGCGGAGATCGTTGAAAAAACAGCATTTAACCACAACCTTGAAAACACATATTGGCAGCATGACATAAAGGTGAGTGGTTAGGGGGGATCAGTTGGAATTTAATCTAGCATGTACTTACCAATGTGAAACGCTGTATGGGAGTGACAACCGCTACATGAAACTCCACTTAACCACGCTTCAGTTAGAAATAGTAGATTTCGACCTGTTATGTTTTACTCAGGAGGAAAACACTATGGCTGAATGTGAATGAACGTAGCATTTTATAGTGCAACATACTGGAATATGGTCAATGTGATCACAGCCTTTAAACAAATATAGATTGTAGGTCATACAACACAGAAAGCATTAGAGGAAGAGCTTCAGCATTTCTGTTTGCCTAATGGAATGTCATATTTTCCATTTACTTATCTTATATATATTGATAATAAGTCTTGCTATTTGATGTGCTTCTTGTGTTTCCTGTTCATGTGATCTCATCGTAGTGTCTGTGAATTGCATGGTACATTTTGTTTGCATTTTCTGTTTTCTACACATCATTTTAATAATATACCACTTAATTCCATTATTGTTTTTATTGTAAAACAAAACCAAAAAAACTAATGACGACCTTTATTCATCTGCTGTCCCTGTAATATTGACCTAAATACTAAATATATATGTGGTTTACTTTATGTAGTTTATATTTATCTCATTCTGCGTTGATCTCCTGTGCGGTTGTACTTACCCTTAAAATGTCTCCATGTAGCATATCTGCATGCAAGTATCTATATTTTGTAATTATATTAAAAGATGCCATAACATTTTACTCTCTCATCTAGTGATTGTGAGAGTAAACTGCATGTGAAAGATAAAATAATGCTTTTCTATTACATAATACCTTACTGTATGTTACAGCTTTATAGTTAAAGGCCATACATACTGGATTGTTATAGTCATGTTCTTTTGGTTTAGTTTTTTGTAGTCTTGTCATATATATTTCTGGTTTATTGATTTATTTAGTAGTTTTTTCACCATTATGAGTTCTATTTGACTTCCTGCTTCTGGTACATTATTGGCTACACCTGGTTTGATGAGCTCATTGGCTTCACCTGCTCCCTGTTTAGTCACGTGTTTATACATTCTCCATGATTTCTATTTCTCCATGGTGCATTTTCATTTCATGTCTTGTCATGTTGCTGTCCGGTTCCCTGTTTGTTTTTAGTTTTTTGTTTGTTTTTTATTACTATCATATTGTTGAACCAGCCGGACATAGTGATCATGGATAAGCAGCAGAGGAAAGCCATAGTGATCGATGTATCCATCCCCAGTGATGGAAATATCAGGAAAAAGGAACATGAGAAACTGGAGAAGTACCAAGGCCTCAAAGAAGAACTGGAGAAGGTCTGAAGGGTGAAAGCAACAGTATTGCCCATTGTGATGGGAGAACTGGGGGTCATGTCCCCCACACTGGAGAAGTGGCTCCAACAGATACCTGGTGAAACATCAGACATCTCCGTCCAGAAAAGCGCAGTCCTAGGAACAGCTAAGATACTGTGTAGGACCCTCAAGCTCCCAGGAACCTGAGCTTGAGAGATGATAAATACATGAATTATATATTTACGTATATATATATATATATATATATATATATATATATATATATATATATATATATATATATATATATATATATATATGTTAACAATGACCTTTTTGTAATTATATCAATGTCATTATTCTGTAAACCTAATTAGGAGGTGTGAAAAAACGTTTTAGCAAAACATTTTCTTACAATCGCAGGAACATATGTTAGTCACAACCGTATGTCTCAGCAAGCCCTGTGGTTGGAAATGCAGCAATTATCTACTTGATCGACCCACCCCTCCTTTTTCCTTATGAGAAGTCTGTGGCTTGTTAAACAACAGACTTTATAATGACATCTGCTCAACTACATCTATTGAAACACTGTTTTGAGGCGTATTTCACTCATGCCAGACAGCATTAGAGAAATTCTGGGTCAGCTTTATAACTACTAAGGCTATGAACACATCTGACTGTGTCAACTAGAGAATGTTTGTGCCGTTTAGTTGTTTTGTTTCCCTTTTTCTAAATCCCAGATTGAAAAAAAATTCAGAAGCTGGCTTTGAAAAATGGAATTTTAGCTCCACATGACCTTGATGTAAACAAGCAAAGCAAAAGATAAAAATAAGAAATGTTGATACATGGTCCACACTGGACAAACTCAGGGCGATTTCAAACTTGATCGAGAGTCATTATTTCATTCATTCATTCATTCATTCATTAATTAATTCATTCATTCATTCATTCTCTGAACCGTTTAATCCATTCAAGGGTCGCAGAGAAGATGAAACCTATACCAGGAGCCCTTCGGGTGACAGCCATGGTACACCCTGGACAGGACGCAAGTCCATCACAGGACCCTGACTGAGATTGTAGCTGATCAATCTTGGTATCTTGGATTTCTGGGTGTATCTTAGCTGGTGTGTAGACGCTGAGTATGATTGTAACATCATACTGACTATTGTTTGTATTAAAAAGCCAGCTTCCTTACCAGAGTCAATAACATCTATGGTATGCAGTCAATAACAAAGCTCACGCCAGTCCAAGCTCTCCATGCAAGAACCAGGCAGGAGCCCTCCCTGCCAGAACCAAAGTCCATACACACATGTTGCCTATTCCCAACTGGGAGTCCATAGGTGGTGCAAGACAATGCCCTATTCCTGTTCTGGAGTCTCATCACCTCAGATAAAAAAAAAAAAAAACATGATCTCTGAGCAAGTCAATACGTTACTGTGGTTATTTTATTCTGGTTTGGTTGATACATGTCATAACCTTAAAAATAAGAAAGGCTTTTCTCCTGGTATGAAAACTTTCTTTTGTGTACATTGTAATATGGAGGCTTCTCTTCCATGCTGTGGCCCCAAGTGCATTTTGAGTGTGAGTAGGCTTTAAGCTTTAGAACAGCTTGATCTTTTACAGGGTTGTGTTGGGGCTGGACCCCAGGTTCTATTGGATGAGAGGTGGAGCCCACACTGGACAGGTTGTCAGTCCATTACAGAGCTGACAATCATGCACACTCACCCCTGATCCAATTTATGCCCTTTTTCCTCCCAAAGCTACTTGGCTCCACTTTGTATGACTTAGCTCTACCCTTCTCAGTTTAGGTGATATTAGATATTAAATAGTTGTAAGTCATGTAGATAATACAGTAGCTAATTTAACTCAGAACAGCTCAATCTCTCCTGCTCCTGGTGGGTACCTGAGGGATACTCCATGAAAGTCTCTCAGCAAAGAGAGACTTGCCAGTAAAATTCAGACTCAAACTAGAACCATCTCCTAATTGAGTATAAATGTGTTTCATGAATGCAGCTCAACCTTATTTAATGAAGTTTATTCAAAGCAGACATGCATCGTCTCGCTTTAGTGCATGCACCTGGAATACCTTTACAAGCTCTAATGAATGCTGAATGAAAGGTGTCTGAAATGAGTGAGACTAAAGGAAAAGTCGGAGCACTGTTGTTGTTATCAACAGATCAAACGTTGCTAATGGATCTGTGTGAAGAAAGCAAACAAATTTTCACCAAAACCAGCCAGAAGTGCGGCTATTCACAGAGAGGAGAGGTGATGTGGGATTTTCCGACAGACCAGATGTATTGCTCTTGTAAGTTTCCATGCTCAGATTTATTCCATTTGTAATTTCCATACATGAGTGGTAGAGCAGTGGTTATAGTAATGGCTTTGAACTTGGTAGGACCAGGTTCAAACATGTGGATGATCAAACATTGCAACTCATAATGATATTAATTATTTTTCTTTGATCCTCTAAAGTTATTAAAATTTTATATGAAATGTTTTACATAAATAATCTTTTATTTCCATTTCACTGATGAGTAAACTTTAAAAATGACCATGTGAATACAGTAAGTTAGTTCTGCTGAGTTAGGTCCAAGTGAACCTCACTGACCTAGTAACCATTGAACTAAACATAATTTTCTGTCATGATATTAAAATTCAATTAAACTGTAACATTTTATATAGAATAATAATCAAAATCTGTACAATCAATTTGACCTCAGTACAATGAGTCGATAATGACAAATGTGGCACCAAGTGAAAGTAATATAAGTATTTTCCTTGAGGGTTAGTAACATAATTTGATAATCACAACTGTCTTCAAAATGTTTTAGCTAGTAGCTTATTAGCTAGTAGCTTATTAGCTTACAAATAAATTGACACATTTTGTTTCAAAGCTCTCTCAAATGGTATTTGTCACCTCTCTTTGTTTGAATTAAGGATAGACTTTTCCTCTAAATGTATTGTATGCAAAGTTCCAGAATTTATACAGTGACGTGGGGGTTAGCACAGTGGCCTTACGGCAAGAGGGTCATTGCTTTGAGCCTTCGCTAGAGGACAGGGTTAAACAGGGACCTTTCTGTGTGGAATTTGCATGTTGTTGGTACTCCAGACAGGGACCTTTCTGTGTGGAATTTGCATGTTGTTGGTACTCCAGCTTCCGCCAACGACCAAAAAACAAGCATGTTCAGTTAATTGGTTACTCTGAATTCTCAGTGAGTGTAAATGGTAGTTTGTCTCTCTGTTGGCCTTGGAAAAGACTGACAGGGTGTACTCTGCCTCTTGTCTGGCAATTGCTGGGATATGCTCCTGCTGGAATGAATTGGAAAAAGCAGTATAGAAAATAAATGACAACAGAACATGATTCCATCTTCACCACCACCACCTGCAATCCAAATATTTCCTTAAGTATTGTTTCTTCTAGTAAAACATGTATGCTTCCCTAAAATGTTCACAGATCCATCTTGGCCACGCAACTGAAAATGGTCTAGCTCTTGGTAGACCAAGAGCTAGACCATTTTTTTTTCTTTTTTCTTGGGTGGGGGGGTATCACAGAGATAGTTTCTGTGTGCCAGGTGCGACAGACATTAAAGCACAAATGACATGGTCTACTTCTTCTGGTGTTTAGCAGCGGCTAGTAAACAACCATACAGGTACACAGTATCGGTTGTCAGCTTTTTAAAAGTGGTGGGGGCATGGAATTGCTCAGATGACTCTTCCAGGGAGGTCAAGCTATTGCCAATCAGTGACCTGCAGTCTGTAAGTGTCATGTTTTCAGCCTGACTTTTTGTTTGGAACATTGGTGGAGTAAGTGTCAAGAAAGTATGTGTTAGGCCAGAGAAACACCTATTGGAATTCCCACAAACCAAGTGGGGTAGAGCCTGTAGGTATTAAGCTGGATTAAATATCATGCAGCGTCCGGTAGGGTCAGTTACAGTGTCACTGCCTTCCACTTTTTATAGGTCTGCAGAGGCTTGACGTACACCTCTTCCAGACCTAACACACACCCCTGCTTGCAGTGCAGCTCTGCTGAAGTACTTTTGGATCCAAGTACGTTGGATCTTCTGACTGAACTTGTGTGGTAAGTGTGAAGTAAAACTGCAACACAACAATGTAACCCTACACTTAAGTGTACGGGCACATATCACCTGTGTAAACCATGCCTGCCTTACCCCACGCACACACCTTGCTAGTACAAAAATCCAGCTGTAGTTTAAAAAAAAAAAAAGGCCATTAGCCTCAGTAATGAAACTACCATGCATGTTTTAGAACTGTAGAAGAGTCCAGTAGTTCCACAGTGTCACACTGATGGCAAGAACTACCAAACTTCATACAGAAAACAAGGTCTGCCTATTAATGGATGTCTAGATTTACTGATTTCGAGTGAATGATGAATATCTGACTATTTATTGAGATCCTGCACAAAATTTATGTTGCTGGCCAATAATTAAGACAAATTCAACATTGGAGTTTTACTCTGCCATTCCAATTCAATACATTTAATTGGAAGAGTTCCTGGAAGATTTTTAACTTTCCAAACTGCCTTCTTGCACTGAGGATATTATAAGCCCACACTCTCTGTGCTGGAGTACATCTCATCTTCTTCAGCGGTAAAAGTAATGCCAGGGCCTTCCTCAGAGAGTTTGACAGATACATCCTGCATCCAAGTCTGCAACTGGAAAAAGTAGCTCCTTTCAGGATATCTATCCAGCCGCTTGGCAACTGATGCTAAACTTCAGTGTAATTTGCATGTTTGCACAGCAGACCCTCCTGTCTTACATTGTGCTCTATCCCTGTGGCATGCACAGTGCATGCTGCACATAAAAGTAGCTTTATTCTTGTATTTATTTAGTTTTTCTCTTGCTTTGGAACCAACACTAACACTTCTGTAGCTTTTTAAACACTTTCATTGTTTTCAACAAACTCAGTTTGTCTTGGAGAACCTTTCAATCATTTTAAATGCAGTTTAGTTATTCTGAAAGCTAAAGGGACCCTTTGCTTTGTTTTCTATGGCTGATGCACAGAAGCATAACAACAAAAGAAAGGGAGGGATGTGTTCTACCCAGAATGCATTTTAATCACTTCTAATTCATTTTCTTCAAGAAAAAAAAAAATAGAAATGTCAAATGTTATGCAAGTGTGAGCTAATAAGCTTCACTCACAGGATTTCTACTTAATTAAAAAAAAAAAAAAAAAAAGAGCTCAAATGAAGTATCCCCACCCCCAATGTCTGTGTTTAATAATTTCTTATCATTCTTAATTATGATGCCTGCTTGAGGCCAAGTTGGTTTCATATAAATTCTTTCTCTCCACTTGGACCTTGCTCTGCCACTCATTTTATACATTTTGCCACACATTGCCATGCGCCAAAGGGAAATGAAGGCTGGCACGTTGACGCAGCATAGGTGGATCAGACTGAGAAAAGAAAAAGGCTGGAGATGTGCAAAACTAATAATACATTTTTTTTTCCAGTTGGAAGATCTATGTTTGTATAACCCAATAATTTCTGCATCCATGTGTAAAGGCATCAGTTAACTGGTTCAGTTTAACAGGCTTCACAGCAGGCATATTGGGTGTGGGTCAGATGCCTGCTGGTGTTTAGTGATTGATGGATCCCATCACTATCATTCTGGGACCGTGGTCCTACAAACGGAAGCTGTCAGTCAACTTCAGACGGATCATCTTCCTGAGGAATTAAATGTAAATATGCTTTCAAGGTTCTATGCAGGAATACCCAGCAAAGCAGAGAAAAAAATGTTGAATTGAATTGCAACCCTCTAGTCCTAATTAAGATAAAAATAAACTGAAGCAGCGTGCAGCTCACCTCTTCATGAAATTCCACCATCAATGCTTTGATTTTCTAACTTCCACTTGAGAAACTGAATCTTATCTTTTATTATCTTTCTCCATCAGGCAATGCTAATCCAGTTTTAACAGCGTAACAGTTACAGCCTTTTGTTTTTGTTTTTTTTTTTTTCTGTTGCCCTCACAGTGGATCAAAAATAATAAAATAAAGCTGCCAATGTTGTGTCTTAAAGTTAGATGAAGTTATTATTTTATTAATGTTATTTTTATAAACAGATGTTAGTCTCGGCTTTATTATGCAGCCTAGAAACTGGGTCTTGACATAAATAGGTACTTACCCAGGGTCTTTTGGATTCCTTTGTGAAGACTTTTTTTTTTTTGCTCAGGTTCTAACTTTTTCAAACAGTGAATAAAGTGGGAGAAAATAGCATGGCACAAAGGCACTATAACAGCCCCTGGCTAATAAATATAGCAGCGGATGAATGGAACACAAAGTGATCACTTTGATCTCACAATAAGCCCATGACTGATATGATCATTGACGTATTTTATGTCAGTTATGAGATGTTTAAAAAGCTAAACACTATAGCAGATTTTGCCATCGGGCCGTTACATTCATTATGTGATGAAGAAACAACGTAGAGCTGTAAACACATCTGAGATAACAGCCCATGATTAGTTCAGTCTCATTAGCAGCCACTGGGTGATTTAAAACTGTTTGGAAATCTGAAAAACTGTAAAATATCAGTGCCCTACAGAAATGTCAGACACAGCTAGAAGGTCACCAATGTACTGTCGTTGAATGTTAATTAGTTCAGGATCTGCATGTGTTCTGTCTTGTTTTTGGATAAATGCAAAAAAAAAAAAAAAAAACTTTTCCCAAAACTTTTTCCACCCTAATGTTTTACTAAATCTACTATGTTAACTCTCTTTATGTCGGTTTCTGCAGTTATTACGATACAGTGGTGTAGCGGTCCTTATGTTATAATCTGGATTTGTTGCCCTTTTTTAAAAAACAGAAAAAAAGTAGCCCAGAAAATGCTGTTTCAGAAAAAGTCAAATGTAAGACTTTTTAGTTTACCCCAAAAATCCATCAGAATATTTGCTCATTATCACATAGTTTCTGCTCTTTGGTTTCAGGGAGGAAGACTTATGAAATGACCAAACCAATCTTGGCTCACACTGAGAGGCAGGCTCATAGACATATACCTCTGCTATGTCTATGTTTAGGCTAAAGTTATCCCAGCTGAAAGCTAACTGCACCAGTGTAGGCTTAGCTGAGCTGCTGAGCAGGGAGGTTTGTAACTGGAAAAGCAACATCACAGGGGGTTTAGACGTGGGTAAACTCAATGCTAACTGAAAAAGAAGTGGGTATACTCCGTATACCCAGAACTACACCACTGCTATGATATCTTAATTCTAATTGTACATTTAAGTTTGACCAAACTGCTCCAAGCCATTTGCATCTTAGCAGAGCTGCAGTCAAATATAACGGACTCTGCCAGGAAACGGCATTATCCACATTTATCTCAGTAAATAGATCAAACAAGCAAAAACGGAGCTTGAACAAATCTTACTCCTGTGCCATATTATTATGCTTTACCAGAAAGAGGTGTGAAAGGAAAGTAACCGGAGACAGCCATTCCCATGTCATAACAGATTAGTCCACATGCAGCCCGGCCTCCTCAAACACCCACACACGCTCTGCTTCTCTCAGATCAAATTTTCATTCCCCGCTTTCTTATATGCAGTGGATTTGTACTTCAGGAGTTCAACAAACATAAGACTGTGGTAAAACCATGAACCTGAGAAATATGTTTTAAAATATTGGGTTCTCCTGAAAATGAATAACCTAACCATTCGGATGCAATTTGGGCATGAATTAGTTACAAGTGCTACATTTACACCGTTTTACTAAAGATAAATGCTTTTGGCTGAAACAGCATTGCATGCAGCACTGTTAAAGCTGCTGCTTTCACAAGCAGACAGCAAAGTCTCAGATTATACTGTGTTTACTCGAACACAGGCTCAGATTCAAACACACTGTGTGCTTTGATGTAAGTGCACATTTGCGTGAGTAAAAATCATGGTTGATTAGAGACAAAAGACAGCTGCAGTATACCTTTTGATGAGTGCAAAAAGGTGAGGTACTTAATAGCATTTCTTTTTGAGGTCTGTATGAGGCAGAATTGCCTGACTGACCTTCTCACATATTTCATGTAAAAGGAAACCTGCATCAGATGTTATGACAAAGATGAATTAGCATAGCTTTAAATTCTGAGGGATTCTCTTTGAATGTTTCCGTCGTTTGATGTTGGTATCTGAAAATAAAAGGAAAATATTGCACACTCGAACTCCATGCTTATCACTTCAACTTAGGAATTACCATGGAGCCTCAGAGTGCATTTCTGTATTATAAATAAATTAAAATACTGAAACTGAACAAGCTTTGCACATGTTGAGACTAGCAAATATAAAGGCTACACCGCAGTAGAACTGTATGATCTATAATATTTTATTAGCAGTAGATATCTAAATACTAATGGGTTAAATGTTAAGATTTCATTATCATTCAACTATTTATTTTAAAAATTCCTACATGAAAAACCTTTTTTTTTTTTTTTAAACCTTTTTTAAATTATTACTTGCAATTATTAAGTGCTTATTTTAAAGAGGGTGTTTGTGGCATATAATTCATGCTTAAGGCCCATTCCTTGATGATCAGAAAAGGGTCAATCCTTGGCTTGGCAGAGCCTTTGGTTATCAGGCCCCTCTCTTATGGAATAAGCTCCCAGTTAGTGTTAGGGAAGCAGACACCCTCCCCACCTTTAAGACTAGGCTGAAGACTTATCTTTTTGATAAGTCCTACAGCTAGGGATGGTTAGCATCCCTTAGTTATGCTGCTATAGGTTTAGACTGCTGAGGGACATTTCCTGATACACTGAGCTTCTTTCTTTTTCTCTTTATCTCTTTCTTTTACCCCCCCCCCCCCCCCCCCCCCCCCCATAACAGTGTTGCATCATTAACATGTATGTCTCCTGTCTCAGCAGGTCTCCCTGGCCGGGAGTAGCAGTTCCTGTTGTCTGTTGTCTTTCTGTCCTCTTCCCCCCACACAGCAGAGGCAGATGGCTGCCTGTCCTGAGCCGGGTTCTGCCGGAGGTTTCCTTCCTGTTAAAAGGGAGTTTTTTCCTTCCCACTGTTGCCAGTGTGCTTGCTCAGGATGGGAGATTGAGTTGGACTCAACTCAATCTGTTGGTTTCCTTATATAGGCTGTTATGAATTGGCCTTCATTATGTTTTCCCCTCTGTCTGTAAAGCGTCTTGAGATGGCATTGCCGTGATTTGACGCTATATAAATAAAGTTGAATTAAAAACATGGCATTACCGACATACTCCCAAGTCTTCTTTACTTGGGCATGGTTATCAGGCAATGCATCCTTTAGTTTCAGACAAAAGGAAACATGGTGAGGGTGGAAGAGATCATGATAATGCACATTCTCAAAAAGAGAGATACAAAAAGGCAACACAGTAGATGGTGCTGGTCTTTGGGGTCACATGGCAGCTTCTTCTTCTTTGATCTTTTTTGCTTTTCACACCCCAGCTTTACCCACCAACCACATATGGGGTTGTGTTATGGTTTCCATAGGAACTGCTTGGTTTGCAACATAAATCTACGCGTCTACAAATGGACCAAAATACAAAAGATGGATGGAGGGCTCCAGGGCATGCATGTGCACATTTTATGTAGAGCATAAATGAACCAAGCTGAATACTAAGACGACATTTTTTCTTGAGATAGAATGGGTTCGTGAGAAAATGCTGTATAGGACTTTTACCAAAAGTGACTATTAGATAATAGAAAAAGCTGGCATTTAAGAGGTACAAGCAGTCCAGTTAATTAATAATAATCTAAAGAGTTGCATGACGTCTGCTCTCAAAGACAGTTTTAGCATTTATTTTAAATCAGTTGATGTTAAAGGGTCGCCCTCCATTGTATAGTCCAACATAACGCAGTAACATTTGTATAGTATTTCATTTAATTCCTGCAAACTGTATATCACGACTTTATTTTTTGTGTCAGATGTTTGAAAGCAGCTTACCATTATGTAGTGTGGTAACTCTGCAACTTAACTGGTCCAAGGTTGGAGTATAATCCGTTAGTGATATACCAAGACATTGCATGGGATTAGTTTGCACAATTTGCCTGCAGTTCAGTCATTTGTCACTTCATTAGAATCTCTGTCATCCATATTTAGATGCAACTTAGCATTATTAGTAGAGGCATAAAGGCTAGAATGTTTAAACATCTTTTCGACAGGTACTCGGAAAGCATGACTGCTTCTTGTATTCAAGTAGTAGATATATGGTTTAGAGAAAATGGGACGCTTTTATGTTATGAAGGCGTTCCATAGTGTATGCTCATAGCTTGGAATCCAGCTAATTCCAATTTAAACACGCTCATCTTTTCATCAAAGAAAATCCAAGTAACTAAATGATTCAGGCCATTGGACAAAAAGAGAATAGATTGCTTTGAACTCATATGTGGAGCTGTCTGGTCAGTCTGCAGCCACAGTTGTGCGAGACACATTCGTGTGTGACGTGTGGCCCGAGCACAGCTGTAACATTTATAATTGTTAGACTTGCTTGACTTGCTTCAGGTTTATCCTTTGCGGTAGGTGACGCAGCTGTGGAAAACACAGCTACTTCACTTAACAAACAGCAGAGGAGGAAATGTAAAGGAAGTACAAAGTGAAGGCAGATGTTTTGAGCACAACTCCCCAACTTCCCCTGCTATTGCAGCAATCCCCCTGCATCCAGGACCATCTGGGTCCTTATGCTGCCACATTGATGGATCGTACAGATGCCTGTACAGAGGGACGTGCTCCAGCTGGGCCATATTGCAAATGCCAGCAATTCTGATGTCACATTGAGTGTGGTAACAGCAATCATAAATTTAGCTTCAGCCCTCCACCTGCAGATGACCAGTTTATATATCAACATTTTGCATGTTTTCACATACATTTTGAAATTGGTTCCTTTTAAAAGATAACCTCATTAACCCAGTCAACTTCCTCTTGGCTATATTTTAAGTAAAACTTGAAACATTTCTACCATTTACATAAAAGCAACAGCTAACCTTACTCAGGTCATGTGTAATTTGATGGCTCCTTACAGATGCACCAACTCATGCTGTGTGCAGCTTCATGAAATGCACTCTCTACCTCTTATGCATAAAATCTGGCCAAGGTCAATGCCCTATCTCAAAGAATAAAGTAAATGTCCTCTCTTTCTTGGTGCACATTAATAGTAACCAACTCTTTGGGGTGATGTTTCATTAAATCTCATTATGATTGGTTTTGTGTCTTTATAGGAACTTGTGATAACTGCAGCCGTTTTACTTTGATGTGTGACCTAATTCTGTCACATTTCCCCTATAAACAGTTATGTGTAGTAACAATAATTATTATTTTTTCCTTTCATGCAATTTATTTTCTTTGCAAAGCCTCTTCAAATTCATTTTAGTGGTGCTACAGTGTCATGGTTCATAATTTTGCATTCTTAGACTATAGCTAATGATTGTGCTTTGAATATCTTCTATTATCAGATTTAATATTTACCAAGTAAAAAAAAATGCTTTTGAATATCTAATTTAAAGTCATTGAGGGACCAGAATCACAGTGGACTGGTTAAAAACTCATAATGATCCTTGGCTGCTAAGCTGTTTGAAAAACATAGTAGTTTGATGTACCCTACAACCTTAGCTTCCCACAGAGTACATGCCTAAGTGATGCGTGGGAGAAGCAGCTTTCAGGGCCACGGCCTTAATGGCAGTTTTTAAATAATGGAATGACTGAAATTATTCATCTACAGTATATGCACATATACAAGAAGTGCGTCTGCTTTGGTGTTGGTGCTTATGGTTGGTCTGTGTGAATCAGGCTGACTGAGTGAGTGCCTGGGAGGTGAAGAATACACTGCCTCCCTTCTAGTCCATCTCTGTGAATCACCTGTGACTCCATCCATGTGAGTTGGTTCGTAGCCAGCAAGTTTAGATTTCCCTAAATCGTAATATCCAAAAATATTAAGCAGCTTCTGGCTTTTTTTTTTTTTTTTTCTTTTTAGATCTGCAGTTGTATTCACTATCTTCTTATGCCAAAAAGTTGATTTGTTTTGGGCACGTCAGTAATAAGTAATAGTTTCCTTTTTCAGCAAAGGTTAAGGTAGAATATATATGTTTTTTATTTTTTTACATTGACCTGTTTGTACTGGTGACTCAGTCTTCCTCAGCAGCACCCGCTCCTTGGAAGTGGACTCTTCTGAGGAGCTTACACTTCTGAGAAAGACTGCTGCCGCCATTTGAAACAAATCAAGGTAAAATAAACAAATGGGATTCATCTTAACCTTTAATAAAAATAAACTATTCAGATAGAACTAAAACGTTTTGTAGATACTAAAAGTACTTTTTCTTGAGTATAGACATCTCTGTACAATACACTCAGCTGAAAAAATGAATGCGTAAAAATTCCACATGTGGAGTATTGTATGGGTTTAAATAAATAGATTGAAAATTACGGTGGCCCTGAAGTGTCACAGCAAAACAAAAGCCAAAGCACAACACAACACAATTAGCCACAATGGAAGTGATTTTTTTTTATTTTTTTTTATTTTTTTTATTATTATTTCTCGGGACCACCGCAATGCAATTTACATCATCTGAAGTGAGCAGCGGCATACGTAACATCACGGGAAGTCAGCTGTTTTCAGTTCTTACAGATTATAAACGGTAGATCATTTGAAACAGTCACTGATGGTAAAAAGAAATGAAAATGAATAAAAATATTTAAAACGTTTATTAATGTAAGTATTACCTATCTTTATTGTTTCAACTGTGATATGTAAGCTAATCCCTGAAAATATTTTATTTCTCTGTATTGCATTTTATTATTTCTGCGTTGCTATTCAATAAAACAATTATTAAAAATAAAGTAGGCTATCTATAGTTTGTCGCTGTCTTCATTGCGGCATTTAAAGCTCCTGTCTCCAATTTATTGATCTATTTTGACCCGTCTAGGCCAGCGATGCTCACTAATTTCAGTATGCAGTGTCATCAACACTTACAGTATTTTACTCTGCATCGGATGAGGCTGACATAGTGCAAAATTCCAGTAGATTTTTACATTCCAGTCAAACTCTTATTTAAGCTATCAAAAATAAGACAGGTAAAAGAGTACTTCTGGTCACCCTGAAATCAGCAAAGGTTTGTTTTTTGCTTTGTTTTTGTGCATCCCCGTCTTTTCCACAGCCAGTTTTCCGTTTCTGGGACTTTATCACGGCAACAGGGTGAGACAGTCGGTTTGGTCTATGTAAATAGCAACATACCACGAACATACAATAAATCCTGATTTACACAATTGAAACAATAATTATAACGTATACTGACATTATTTTATTTTATTTTATTTTTTTTATTTTTTTACCATCAGTGTTTTCTTTTCTTCTCTGACTTTTTCAAACAATCTCCCGTTTATCATCTGTAAGGACTGAAAACAGCTGACTTCCCGTGATGTTACGTACATCGCTGCTCACTCAGATGATGTAAATTCCATTACGGTGGTCCCGAGAAATTTAAAAAAAAAAAAAAATCACTTCCGTTGTGGCTAATTGTGTTGTGCTGTGTTGTGGCTTTTGTTTTGCTGTGACATTTCAGGGCCACCGTAGAAAACCCAGTCTTTAACAAATGAAAACGATATGTTATGAATCCATGGGGAGATTCTTCAATACCTTGACTATGTCTGTAGTTTTGCAGTTCTGTATTCCCAATGCCTGCTCTGTACTTTATGTCTGTGATGTACCTCAAGCTCTGTTTAAATTTCTCCTAATTCATAATTTACCCTTGGCATACCTTTTGTGTTTCCCCCTTAGGTTATTTCTGAGCTCTGTTATTCATCTTAATCTTTTCCCCCACCAGCTATGGAAAACAGAAAAAAAAAATAATAATAATGTTTTGCATTAATAAAACGCTTCTTGACAGCAGCAGTACATCTCAATACAACTGCTTCCATAACCTCCAATAGAACATCATCATCAGCGTGTTATCACACAAGTTAAGACTGCCCTAAAAAAATGACACTATAGCCTTCCTTTTGTTTGTTTGTTAGTTTTAAAGCAGAATAGTTATATAGTGTTTGTCTTCACAAAGGTATGACTCACACAAACCTCACTCTCCCTTAACACGTTTCTTATTGACACCAAATAAATACAATACATTTATCAATGTTATTCTTTTTTTGTCATTGTTTATCTACTCTGCTTTCATTAGGAAATCAATATGAAAGTTTCTGTGATTACTTGGTTCAGCAGTATCTGGCTATTTACTGCTTGTCTCTTTTCATAAGCCGAAATACAGTCGTAATTCTGTGCAGCCAGCAGATTTCTCTTGCTTGAAATTGGAGTATCAAATTTGAGCCTTCAAAACACTGGTGAAAACTAGCTACTGGATGTTTTCCAGTAGCTGCCATGCTTCTGGTGTAGCTGCTGCAAACAATGGAATAGAACTAAAATTCTCATCAGTCAAAGCACATGTCCAGCTTTGATATCTGCTCACTGTTGTAAAGCAGTGTTGAACAGCTGGGAAACATTTGCTTTTGTAGAAAGAAGTGGGGGATTTTTTTTTTTCTGCAGATATCAGCAATTCATTAACTCAACTATTTTATATTCATTTATTATGCTAGATTAACCCTCTGATGCATGAACTATTACCACAGTTTTTCACATACAATATTTTACTTTTGCAGACATGTAAAGAGACTTTTCTTTTTTAATATTATTTGACTTTTTGTTTAATTTATTTGATTTATTCTATAGAAATGTTTTGAAAATAATGTATTGTCATATTTATGATAGAAATATTCCATAAAAATGACCAGTATCATTTTCTTGTCCCGTTTACATGTACAGGTATATATGACATTTTATATTAAATTACTTTATTCTTTAGTGAGTGGCGGTGTGTGTTGGATGACTTTACTAATGTCCACTGAAGTGGCAAAACTGCAAATATACCCTCTTCACTTCAGAGTATACTGGAAAACACACTTTAAACAGATGTCCACTGAAGTGGACATGATGCATCAAAGGGTTAAAATCATTTTCCTTTAGTCTTAATGCTTTCTTTGCTTTTGTAACTAATATGACATAATTATAAAGCCTGTACTGATGGTTTAAGCTCTGTGTTCATAGTCAGGCCAGTTTGAGCTTTACTATTTTGTGACAGGGGTAGATTAATGATCACATATTTAGTGCAATAAAGACACAGTTCTGACAATAATAAGTAAGAGTACAAGCATACAAAGCTGTACAGAAAGGCTGATTTACTCTGGAAATCTGACTGCTATGTCATGAGTTGTTTTGAAAGCACCAAATGTCTGTAGTATTATTGACATGTTCAAGTACAGCAATTATTTGTTTAAGATTACATCCAGCACAAGAGATCATTCATTTCCATTCATTTTGCATAAAATAAATACCCTGTAGTATAAAATGTTCTTTATTTCAATAGACTTTCCATTTGCCCATCCCTTTTTAAACAAGTGTTTTAGGAGTTAATGAACACACTATCTTCAGAGCAGACCTTGACTGTGAAATTAATTGGACAAGAAAAAATCCTTATGAGGAATAATACTCCATCTTACACATAAATATTGAGTATTGCTCAGCAGAAAGCTGGAAATTGGATACATAAGGCAACAAATTAATAGTCACTGCTTTCTAAATGTTAAGTGACATAACTTGAGGACTTGACAGAGTGCTCACACTTACTGAGCTGCCGAATATGTAACCAAATGAACTCAGTTGTACTTGGTAAGTTGTTACTCAGTTGTTATTCTCCATGACATGCAGTAACACGCTTCTTCAGTTTAGTTTCATCAAAACCATGTTAACTAGATAGTGTTAATCTGCTCTTTGGATTGCAGTATGTTCAAAACCCACAGCCATCAAAAGCATTACTATTGTGCCATAGCGTAATGTACAAGGAAGAATAAAATACAGAAAATTATGTAATATCGCAACATTTCAATACACTTAATGACAAATGTCCTCTGCTGGCTGAAAAGAGCACAAACTGTGGCTTTTTTTTCTCTTATTCAGTGTGTTAACATGCACACTTCTAATTTAGCCATTTGTAGATTGAGGACATAATCCTAATTTCTTACTTGTATACAACAAACTTGAAATTGAGTTGAAAAATTGATTTTTCAGAGGCGCCTAAGCATACAGAGGCTAATCTGGTTTTGGATACGTGAAGACAACAGCATCAGAGTGCTTCATGGAAATGTGTAATACTGATTATAATCCTGGAAAACGGACATAGCTTTTGCTTAGTGTGGCGAGGTAGCCTAGATCTCCTATATATTATTCATTGTCAAAATTCAACAATCCTTCATTATCCCTCCAAATATGAGCTCTCCTATTATTGCCTTCTTTTATTTCTTATCTTTGGAGTTGTTATCTTTTGTTTGTTAAAATTACACCTTTATTCTGTGGTAATATGACTGTGCTTCCTGTTATCAATTGTTGAAAAGTTATCATACTTGTCAATTCCACATGATAGAACAGAAGAAAAGTGCTTTTATCTTAGGTTTTTAGGCACCAGAACATGGGCACTTACATTAGATCCTTGTGCTTTGTATGCCCACCAGAGCAAAAACATAACCAAACAGCCACAATCCTAATGACAAAATCATCCTCTCCAAGTAGAAATCTTACACCTTAACCTCTTGAAAACCCTGTAAATATGAACCCATTTACTGTGTAAAACTGTGCTTTATTTACCCCTTATTTGGTCCCATAGACTAATTGGGTTGTTGAGTGCATGTTAACATACTGAGTATTGCCAATACAAATTTACATAAATCTGAATATTTGAAATTCAACATTTGTTTTGAAAGTTTCAGTCCCTGAAGTTAAAAAAAAGCGGGGGAAAAAAAGTCAAGAGTATGGTGTCAAGATGCCTTTGTTGCTGTGCAATTTCTATCACTCATAAGTGAGTACATATTGTAAGCAAGGACAGAATGCACAGCAGTTTGTAAGCTCACAAGGACTCCTTTTGGGCTTCACATGATTTTCATGTTGAATTGTACAGGTGCTTCAGTTGGACTGGCCTCCTCTGTTTCCTCTTTGCGTGGCACATATTCAACCTCTATACTTGACTTGGTGTTGTCTTTCCCTCTACTCCAGAGAAATAATATTACAAGACAGAAGAGGACCACTCCGAGGAAAGATATAAATCCCATGGTTGTTGCAATGATAAGCGTCTTTACGTCAAATGGAAATGGTACTGAGGCCCGGGTCACATTAGAACCCTCATCACTTGGCTGGTTGGAAATGAAAGCAAATGTCTTGTTTGGCTGGTGGGGCCAATTCGGGGAGTAACTATGCACAAAAAGGTGAGCAGCTTTGGTGTCATTGCCTGCTGCGTTACTTGCAATACACAAGTAGGTGCCGTTGTCCTGGATTTGTGCGTAGCGCACTTCCAGTGTACCGTCGCTAGACACAGAAAGTCTTGACCCCAGGGTCTTAGCAGTGATATATTCCTTTTTGGGGGACAACCACATTATCACAGGGACTGGATCACCCTCAGCCTGACAGGCGAACTGAACTGTTGTCCCTTCATCTACATGGCTTTCTTGAACTTTATAATCCATGATTTTGGATTTCTGACAGGTGAAATAGTCAGGAGGGAGTGTATCTGGGAAATCTTTAAACTCTTTTCCTTGCACAATTTCAGGTGAAGCACACACAGGCTGTTGCTTGTTAAAGTTAAGCCTCCAGCGACGGCGGAAAACCCACAGCAAACGGCAGTCACAGGCCAAAGGGTTGTCAAACAAAGCCAGGGTTTCCAGATTTCCCACTGAGTGAAAGACAGACTCCTCAAGGGTGTTCAAGCTATTGCTTGATACATTGAGTATACGGAGGTGGTTGAGTCCTCGGAAAGAGTAAGGCTCAATGGCCACCAATCTACCACCGGCCAAATGTAATGCCTGGAGTTTCTGGAGATTAAATAGTTGGTTCCCTTCCACAGTGTGAATGGGATTAAAAGACAGATTCAAAAACCGAAGATGTCTGAGGTGACTGATGGCTTGATAAGGAATAGCACTGAGATTACAGTTAGTGATGGATAAAGATGTGAGATTGAGTCCAAACAAACATTTTGGGGTCATGGTATCTAGGGCAGGCATGTGAGAAATTTCCAGAACTCTCAGTCGATACAGCCTCTTGAACGAATAATCCCTTATGACAGTAACGTTAAGATAGCGTAATCGAAGTGACAACAGGTTATGCAGATGGCTAAGGGCATCAGTTGGCACTGAGGCTAGTTTGTAGCCCTCAATGTTGAGGCTTTCAAGGTTGCTGAGGCCATGAAATGATCGGGGTGAAATGAAGACTAAGTCATTGTCACCAACTTCCAAAGCCCTCAGGTTGTACAGCTCTTGGAACATATAGTCAAGCAGAATGACAATTTTGTTCTCACTTATATCCAGCTGTGTGAGGTTGGTCAAGCCTGTGAATACCCCCAGCTGAATGAGCTTCAGCTGGTTGGTGCGCAAACCGAGAATCCGAAGGTTCATAAGGTTGCCAAAGGCCCCAGGCTCAATGGATGAAATAGTGTTTTCATTGAGTTGGAGCTCCTCCAGCTGAGGGTAGTTAATGAACTCCTCTGGCCCGAGAATCTTCAGACGGTTCTTGCTAAGGTCTAATAGCTTTGTCTCAGTTGGGATGCCCTCGGGAAGGGCTGCCAGTCTCCGTCGATGGCACACAACTGAACGCTCCTGAGCATTGCAGTCGCATCGGGAGGGGCAGCCAGTGGTGGAACCAGAGAGGACGGTGCCGAGCATCAGGATCAGGATGGGCTGCCAGCACGCCACCAAGTAGCTGTGCCCCCCTGCCTCTCCAAACACCATCCTAGTGTTTACCTGGGGAGACATGAAAAATATAGCATTTGGAAGATTAATAGATTTCAGCAAACAAAGGTTAAAATGTGTAAGAAAATTTACTGAATTAAATAAGTAAATAAAATGTGTAAACAGAGCAAAAACATGTTGTGAAGAACAATTTAATTACACAGTGTGGAGGTATGTACATAGAGGTACATACCTCGACACAATTTTAAATATAACAAACTAAATGTATTCCTTCAATCATTAGACCTTAGCAAAAATCTCAAGTCTTATGTCTGTAAAAAAAACACCACTGTGCTTGCATGTCCACGCCTTTACAAAGATGCAAGCTGCATTCCCCTTTTGCCTGCATAGAATTTCATTATGGTGACTTTCCTCAGAAGTAATGGAATCAACCAATCAATAAAAGGGCTTGGTCACACAATGTAACCATCCTGCTGTGCTTCTGACATCAGAGCATGCTGAAAACAATTACTGTCAATACTGCTGACACATTGTGTCTGCTTGTACAAACCCAATTTTAATTGGCAGTCAAAAATGCCACAACACATCTTTATATGGCTTCCTTAGCATCTAAAAACTTAAAACATCCCAGACCACTGCTTAGCTGTTGACCTTGCAGTGATATAATACACTGTTCGCTGCCAAAGGTGATAGATGAGGGGAGAGAGAGATTGTCAGAGTACTTGGAACCTTGATTTGATTTTGACTCAGGGGCACTTTAACTGGGTAAAACACTCAAGCTCAGATTCTTACATCAGGCTTACTATTGGAGTTACATCTGTTTAAACATGTATTTCTCAAAAAAAAAACAAAAAAAAAAACAACAACAACAACAACTAGCTTGATGAGTGTTTTGATTGGCATTTTCAGACCAGTCATTAGTTTGTAAAAGCCTGGGTTACCTAATTCAGTGTCATGCTAAAATCAGTTTATTTGCTACACATTTTTCAGTTATCAGAGGGGAAAAATGCATAATGAGATGTTCATAGACATTCTATCTAAATATACACCATGGTGTCAGAATGTGTGGGAACTGAACAGGGTCTTCTAGCGGTGTAAAAAAAAAAGTTTTTCTAAGAGTGCTTTAGAAATGAGTGCAGTGCCGTGTAGAACACCATGTGGCTGTCTGTAGTTGCAGCTTTGAAAAAGAGAAAATAAAATAAGATAAACCTGATAGTGATAGTTTGAGTTATTCTTAGTTTTTGTTTTTGTTTTTGTTTTTTTTGTTTTTTTTTACTGCTGCACTGCAAATTACACACTGAGTGCATTAAAGTTGGTCCTTGGATTGAGGCTTGAGTGGTCACAATGGAACGATAATGGCAGCTTGCATTTTCACTTCGTCCAGAGTGTGTGTGTCTGTTGGCTGCTTATGTCAGACACTGATGGCATCAGTTCACTGTGTATTCCGAAATCATATTGACAGAATGAAAGCTAGAACTGGTCTTTATAAACACAGATTACTACATCAATATAAACAAGTTTTTCTAAATTTTATTCAACCAGATGTATTAAATCTGACAGGAAAAACTCACATTTTTCACAGATCAGCTCTAAAATCTTTGGCAGGTAGTAACACTCCTCTTTTGATTGTGCAATGTTCTAACAAGGAAATGTGCAGCCTATCATCCACATACATGTCATTTTCAGACTTGTTATGAACAAGTCAATACTTTTGGAAACCATTCACTCGCTCCACATATGGGAGAAGCCTCACCCAGCTGGTGTGTAGAGGACCCTGTAACATGCACACACAACACAGTCACAGGTGTTTATCTGACCTCTAAGCTCTTAAAATGCCTATTTGATAAGATCTCATGACATCTGTAGGAAGCAAGCCCAATCCACAAAGACCCCATCTGACAGTCCACACAACATAAAGAAATAGTACCAGAAACACCAGAGCACCCTCAGATGTTCTTTAGCAATGTCCTGACAGGTCTGAGCTATTTTGTGTGTGTGTGTGTGTGTGTGTGTGTGTGTGTGTGTGTGTGTGTTTGTGTGTGTGTAAGAAGGGGCATATTCAATATTAAAACGTCCGTGTTATGACTTGCTGTATAAATGCACCTCAAAACACTTAAAATAGGTGTTTAATTCACAGCGTAAGGACAATATGTATGCACACAACAGATTCTGAATGTCACAATGGTGAAATATTATCAAGATACAAAATGTAGAAGGCAGGTGACATTATCTGATACAATGATGATTTTATCTAATCAATTCAGGAAAATGAATTTTGATTTATTCTATTGTCACTGATAATCCCTACAAAACGTGATGGAATTTTTTTTTTTCATTAATATTTATTTACCATGCATAATTTATGGTAGAGTGTAGTAAAAGACACGCTACTATGTTTTGTTTTGGTTTTTTTTCCTGCGCTTATAATGCATGCCTTCTCATTTTAGTGCAGTTTTGTCCCGACCCTGAGCTAAAATCAAAAGAAATACTAATGGGCAGACCATCTAACAATAGAAACACATCAGGTACATGCCACTGAGCTCTCACACCACAGCCTTTCTTAAAAAATATTACGTTGTAACGTGGGGTTGTACCACGTCCGTGTTCTGGCACAATCTTCCTTTTTGAACTTCACACGGACTCTCAAGGTGAAAACAACACCAGCTATGGCAGCAGGTACCAGACTGTCAACTACAGGACTGTCCTCATATACAATTTATAATCTTTACATGAGAGGTGTGAAATGCTTTTGTCTGTCAAAGAATACTTGCCTTGATCTATTTCACCACATATTAAGTGTGCCCACTCTGATTTTTTTTTTTTCTCTTTCATCTTTTGATTGCATTGTGCAGGGGAACAATATGCCGTTTCTCCTCTGCCCTTTTATGACTGCTTGCAACGTCTCTGCGGACCTCTCACCCTGTCATAGTCCTCTCTCAAAAGAAAGTCTGTACCCAACATTAGTCTTTTCTTGCCCTGACTGGCTGCTCAGTTCTGTGGTTTGATAGTGGTCAAATTGAGACAAAGGTGTGCACTTAATGGGTCACAGAATGTCTGCAGCGACCATACAGACGAATGAGCTTCATACATCAGTGCATATATGCCCCTCAGCTGTTTTGAGTTATTAAACACCTTTTGTTGCGCAGCTGAAAATTGGAAAGACTATTACAATACTTACATCGGAAGGGAAATAGGGCCCCTAAAGAATGATTATTGAACCTTTTCTCCTGGAGGCAAGAGAAAATAATTTATGGAAATGAACTGTAAACTAACAACTGTTGGGTAAGCTTTGTCATTTAATGCGCTGAAGTGTTATTTGACATTTCTATAAACCCTATACTGTCCTCATGCCTTCATTTGACACTACTGCTATCTGGATGTACGTGTTTAATCATTTTGCATTGTGATTTTAGATGCATACAGCTGAACAATTCTGCATTAGTGTAAAAATTCTCTATTTTAATTGTTTTTGGTTGCCTATTATGTCTCATTTTGACTTCACTGTACTAATGATAGTTGTTGATCCTTGGAAATGAACATTTAGTAAAGTAATTTGTTCATTTTGATTTTGCATCATACAGTCAAAAAAAATTGAATCAAGTCTTAATGTCTTTTGCACATCCTACACATTTCATTAACTCATAATTGTTTATATTTCTTAAAGCATTTTCTCAGTGGCCTTCTTTAGTTTCAGATTTATTCATTATTGATGTGATCAATGTTCTCATTACCACCTTTCTTAAACATAACTTGTTGTTCAGTGGCAAATATATCCCAAGCAAGCTTTGATTAGGCTGCAGCTGTTTAGGGAAAAGCAGGGATGAAAGGAAATGAGGCTACAGCTGCAGAGTACAGAGTAAATATGTAAAGGATTTAAGTGATGATGATTGCTTCCACTGGCATGTTTGTGCTCAAAGAACAAATTTAATTGAGCTTTTCAAAACTCAAAAAGCAAACAATAGAGTGCTGTGGGTTGCATTGATGTGAAGTGGACAAGTCTTAAAATATTTAAAGTCTGATCTAAACCTGCATTGTGCCAAACTGTTTCTGCCTTTATCAACAGCATGCACTGAACCTGCTGCACAAATCTAGACAGTGGCGTCGTTACAAATATATAATGACCAGATTTCACAGAGTAAATGCTTGTTAAGTAGAAACACTTCCAATCTGCATTGCAAATATAATTTCTAGCTAATCATCACCCCCCCCAGCAAAATTAGACTTAGAAATAGAAATCCCATGAAAGTCAGTCTTCTATGGGAGTCAAAGGTAAGGGTAACGGCCTCTGCAAGTCTAAAAGAAAACTGCCTACCAGATAATCCATCATATCAGGTGCATATGTTTCGAAGGGATGGGATTGCTCAGCATATGGAAGTTACCTATTTCGACATGCAAAAACACACTTACATGGAGTCATCAAGCACTCAATCTTTCTCTTTTATACAGAAATATGCTCCAGACACACAGGCTCTAAGCCAAAGAGGACCACACTGTTATCTAAAAAATCTACATTGAATATACAATCCATGTTTATTTTAGACAGACAAGGATACAGGAAGGAAGAGTCAGGGTAATTGTAGTGATGATTGTGGGGGGCGATGATGCATGATGAGGTAGAGATGATGCTTTTTTAAGGAATTTGTCACGCAATAATTAGTGTTTAATTGCTTGTGATGGTTTGCATGTGTCTATAGCACGAAGTAAAACCCTCACACTGTAACTCTCTTATAACCTATATTGAGTGTAAAAAAGAAGCCAGAAACAACAAACAAAAGAAACAGAAGTTTCAGCAGAGTTTTTCAAAAAACATGACAGCCCAAAATAAATGAAAATAAGGAAAGCATCTTCGTTTCTAGAACTAGAAAACATACTTTTGTTGTTGTTTTTAATCATTATATTGGCAGAAAAGCAGGAAAATGGGACAGTATGGGAGTATCCAAATAAAGCTGTCATAGTGTGGGGAAATAAGATTTCCACAAAATGAGCTCAAATCTGTAAGGACCGATTCTAAAGAGTATGTTTGTTTGTTTATTTATAGCATATATATATATATATATATATATATATATATATATATATGTATATACATATATATATATATATATATATATATATATATATATATATATATATATATATATGTATATATATATATATATATATATATATATATGTATATATATATATATATATATATATATATATATATGTATATACATATATGTATATATATATATATATATATATATATATATATATATATATATAGTTTTATATATATATATATATATATATATATATATATATATATATATATATATATATATATATATATATAAATATATATATGTATATATATATATATATATGTGTGTATATATATATATATGTGTGTATATATATATATATATATATATATATATATATGTATATATATATATATGTGTGTATATATATATATATATATATATATATATATATATATATATATATATATATATATGTATATATATATATATATGTGTGTATATATATATATATATATATATATATATATATATATATATATATATATATATATATATATATATAATTTAAAGGGAACTAAGATTTAACTGTTTTTAAAACAAGATTGTAAAAACAATGAAGCTTTAGTATTCATACTGAACAGTTCTCAGCTTGACAGGTGACAATTAAGATGAATGGCCTTGAAAATGGCAAGGGACACAAAGTGATCATAGCTACTTGTTCTTTACCCAAACATTGCCAGCAACTATGGTTAGTGGAACAAAGAGGAATGAATTCACATTTTCCTTTTCCATCTCTGAAAGCCTTTAAGTTTGACTAACAAAGAATTTATTCAGTCATGAGGAATTGAAGCGGCTAGTAATGGAAGCTGGCCTACTTTAGCCTTTTGGATGTAATATTTATTTCATCCTTAATCCATATACAATTGCAAACATGGCTGCCATTGTCTGTAAAGCTGCTGTAACTACAAAATAAAACTATTTTATCTTCTCTATAGTATACCCTATTAATAAAAGATCACACTGAGCCTTGCATTGCATCTCACTGTTCAGCCTGATGCATACGGTTTGGGATCTTGAGAATTAATTGTTCATGCTTTATTGCTGCAAGGGAATGCCCCCTCATCCTGAGGTTGCAGACATTGTACACTCCTCCACAAGATCAGAGCTTTGTTCAAAAGTATCCCGAGGGGTCTCGCAAATAGCAAGTCAGTAATAATTGGATCAATCTCACTTACTCATCTCTTTTACTGCTGGTTTGAAAATAATCTGATTCGACATCAAGGCATCTCATCCCTTGTTTGGTCACAGGAGATGAAGACCTCTGATCTTCGATTGTAAACCTAAAATGTCATCATTGGATGAACTTCTCATCTCGTCAAAAACTAAAGAAAACATCAGTTCAGTATTTCTATTTCTTTCAAAATTTGAGAAAAATTGGGAAGCTGCAACTTGCCATATTAGTAGTCAAGGCAATTTTATTTGAGGAACATTGAGGCGTTACTAAAACATGTGATGTCAAAAGTAATTCAAATTGACTTTCTTGATCAAGACATTTTGACATGTGGCTGCATAAAGGTCAACCTCCTGAGTCATGTCAACTTATTTCTATTTAGAAGTTGGTCTTTGTAGGGTTAAAATTTGAGCAAAAACACAACAGTACTAAAAAAAAGCACACTAATGTTGCCTTTCCTTGAATATCCCTTCTGAATTGTGTGGGAATGGTAGCACACCAAGCTATTTACCAGCCATGACAAAAGAAGGATGATTGCCTGTTTAGTAAAATGTGTGTGGTGCTGTGAGCTTAGACACTAATGGCGTACAAGGAAGACAAACATGTAAAGCCAAAGACAACAGCTGTCAGAAGGTATTGTGTTGAACTCTTTCGAACTAAAACAAGCTCTTATGCAAGCTGTGTGCCATTAAACTGGCAAACCCTAAGTGTGTCAACCACAATTGTGTTGTCATTTAAGAGTGAAGTAACACTGGTGCACTTTGAAATTGTTACTTTTACTTTCTGCTCTATATTATAATTAGAAACTTCACATCTCTAGAGAAAGTGTTAGCAAACCAGACAAATGGCGTGAAAAGCAGTACTAACTCTCCAGCTATCTGGAAGAAAATTGCTTCAATCCTGTGGGTTTCCTGAAAAACTTCCCAGAACTGTTTCTATCCACTAATGCCTTTTAACAGTTCACAAAGGAACAATTGATAATGAAGTTATTTGAAAGAGTAAACCTTCTGCCTTTGTTATGATTTATTAGCGTTACCCCTCAGCTTTTTGGTATCAACCACAGCAACATGATAGGTAAAGTCAGCCAAAGCTTGCTCCTGTTATGAATATTTTGAAAAACAAAGGTTTTCCTCCTACCTAAACATAAATAAATAAATAATTGAATAAATAAGAATAAGAATAAATAACAAAATAAATTGATAGGCATTTTTTTCCAAACTATTTCAGTTAAAAATGCACAGACACATATGGAGTACATGGAACATTCTTAACCTCAGGGTTACATCTCTGTATCCATGCTAGCCAACCAGAAAGCTGACAAAGAAACAAACGAACAAAAAAAAACATTATCAATCCAAAGACCTGAAGTAGTGTGGATATTTATGTTTATGTCAGTTTCCTCAGTAACTGGATTATAATGCTTTCGTTCTTCAATATATCCATTTACTAACTGTATATTTAAATGCAAATGTTGGGGTTCCCGTTAAGAAGATAAATGCCAATACAATCTTGAAAGAGTCTGCCATTGCCATGTAAACAAGTTAGTCAATGGTGCATAGTGTGATGCAAACTACATGTAGAAACACTGGTTATCCTGTCCATGCATACAGGGGAAGCTGAATTACCGTAATTGTATGTGCCCACATACATGTGGAAAGGACACTTCTGTGAAAAGAAGAAAGCTCTTCCTCTGCCTGTGCTCTAACTCTCCATCTGTAACTAACGCAGTAAACAGAAAGGCATACTGTTGTCGTCTTGCATGCAACAAACTCAATAAAGGCTGCTATAGGCCTTAATTTGTTTAAGATCTTATAGACAAAAACACTTATAGAAAATTCACATGCAATGCTCCTCCATTAAGCAACCAAATAGAACCAGACAGCAGACTTGAAAACAACACAATAGCTCAAGAGCCTTCAAGTACGATGGTGTTCTTGTGAGTAATGAGAGCCAATAGAACATGGCCCAAGGCTGACTGGTGGTTACTTACTCATTCACTATGCATTTGGATTCTACAGATGAATTCTTCTGGACTCTGAACTGCCAAGTTGCGTGAGAAATGGTCTGGTAATTACTTTCATTTCAGAGCTTGTTCGGCCTTTTATTTATTGTCTCTTTGGGTACCTATATGTTTGACTGTCTTTACCAGACTCTCAACTCCTGAGACGATTTTAGTTCCTGCTCTGCTGTTTCACACTGTTCAAGCAGCATACTAACAGCGTGTTGATACGTTTAAGTTAGAAGCTTTTGAGCTGGGAGCTGTTATCCACAGCTTTTTATGTGGGGTCAGTAAGAGCCATAGGGGCTATACCAGACTGGTGAACCAAAACATTTACCTTGAGATGGCTGAAGGCTGCACAAAGCCGAGGCTCTTGTCTCTCCTTCTGTGAAAAATTATTTCTTTTTTTTTCTTCAGATCTCAAAAAAGGCAAGGTGAAATCTAATCTGTCATCATTAAATGTGTTTCTGTGTTTTCCTTTGTTACTATTGAATTAAATTGAGCTGTGATTTAAGACACACAGATACATTTGTGTGCTGCTAAATGTGCTGTGTTTAAAAATACTGTCAAATTCCAAATCCAATAAGTAAATCTGAATAGATCTTGGAAAGGAAATAATTCTTGCAGTTCCTTTAGACTTGTTGCAGAATTACCATGTTAATCTGTTTCTTAGTTCACTGACAGTCTAACAGTAATATTACAAATGCTTTTTCCCCCTCTATTAACACCTCTTCATCCTAAAAGTCAAGCAGGATAAGCTGGAAATTACACAAACCTTTATCCCCTACTCAAAATTAGGGGATATAAGATGTTTTGGGCTGAAATTGAAAAGAAAAGACTGAATGCCAACAGAATTTTAACTCTGATAAATGTAACCTGCATTGTGTTCTGCTGTAAATAAGGAGCTGAGATTTAGTACTGGATCTGTCTCTTCAGTCAGCAGACGCCCCATGACAGAAGTGCAGAGAACACCGACTTCTGTGTGTACCATGTCTGCCATGCTGGGCTTATCTTTGACCTTGGAAAAGCTTTGACCTCTGCTTGTAACTCTACCATCTTTTCATTTTCTTAACTATAACAAGTCATCGCAGTTCGTCCTTCCCACTGTCAACATGTATCACATGGTTTGAGCACAGAACAATATCTCTATACTTGCAGGAATAGTTGACATATTTCTGAACTTTGAGTTCCGTGTTTGCTGATAAAACATCATTCCTGAAGAATGACCAAACGTCCCCTCACTCATTCCCCTTTAGTGAGCTAACATGCCATAACAGTTTCCTGCCAGTTTTTACATTCTGTGATGCTCATTTTTACATCTGTTAGACATTTAAAATGCTCATAAAGAGAAGTTGAAGGATAATTTACAACCAGAGGTTTTAAAACAGAAAAACAATTTTAGTTCTACATGTCTGAATGATGTCCAACAGTTTTACCGGTTTACTTTCCTATCCTTTCCAGTTCATTATGGTGAGGCATAAAAAGACAGCTCTTCTCAAAACAAACAGCCAAAAACATTTAGTCAGGCCTACATATAGATGCATTGCAGTTAGACTTTGTGTCCTGGATTTTGCTCAGAAAGTAAGGGAAAACATTACCATTTCGCAGTCTTTGATGATTTACTATTGGATACATGGTAAAAACATATCTATTACACGTTTCCTAACGAAACCCAGCTACCAACAAAGTACAGATATATACCTCTTTAGAAAAAAGTGTAGAAAACAGAGCAGTTGTAGAATTATCCAGGCAAACAAAAGAATGACATGAAACAATGTGAATGGAAAGACATGGCCTTTGCCAAATTTCCACTGTGATCATTCCATTTCATATAATTGTAAGCCATGCTGTGTTGACTTTGAAGCCATCCGAGCGCATGAAGATGAGGCCCCCTCAGTTCTCATTGCTTCTACTGCTGCCTCTGACTGTCTCATATTTTGCATAAAGCTGTTATTATTAAATTTAAATGAGGAGGGCTGCTGCAGAGCAGCAGGACTGTGACCTTCTGAATACATTTGTTGAACGCAAATTTGAGTATCGTGTGACAGATCCGCCTTCGTCTGTCACCTTTCCATCCTGCAGACGTTGTCTGAGAGCCTTCACCACAATCCCGTTCACATATCTTTTGATGTTACCCATTATGTTGCTGCATCTTTATCCAAGATGGATCTTGTTACAGAAAAATGCTTTTATAGTAACATCATAGATGTTTCCTGGCTAGTTTACCCATTTCTCATTTCTGGGCCATCACAAATGAACTGTTATGTGCAGAAGTGCCATGGTTTAAGCTGTAAATAAAGTGGGCTATAATTAGAACCCAATATCACACTTGATGGAAATGAAACATTAGTGACCATACAGGAGCTTTAGATGAAAGTACCATTATTCATCCTATAACAATTTCCCCTCACACAGGATGTACAGCTGACTCTGTAGCCGAGTGAACCACTCTCACAACTTTTGTTGTTCATTTTTTTCTCTAAATGTACATTTTTCATTAATAAATTTCATCACGACAATCGCTGCTTCTAACTTCCACTGCTACAACTTGTCAGTTCCCCCACTTTTTTTTTTTTAACTACTTTGATGATCCCCAAATTACTGTGAGGAAATTGGCAATATTTTTGTTATTATGTAAACTACTGCATCACAAAATATTAAGCATATGGTAGAAGCATGGAGCAAAGCACTGTGAAGAAATGAACAGCTCCATTTTGCTTATGCCTACCTTCTTCTTTGAAATGAGACAGACTGAGATGTGGGTGCTACAGCTTTGTACATTGTAACTTATTTCTGAAGAATTTGTATATTAATTTAGCTTCATTTCCAATCCTATAATCCTCATAGTATATAGATCATGATATATAAGGTCACATAGGTTTCTAATTAAAAGCTGCAGTATTGATTTTAAAGAGAATAATGCACACCGGGATGCAACCTGCACTGATATAATGAACAAACTGAAGTATTTGTCACTTCTTTAAGTCAGACTGTTTGTTTTCCCACAGTGTTAGAGAAAAATGCGCGCTCTGTTCCAAATGGCCGCATTATTTTAGAGCCTTTGGTTTTTAACAAGATCACTGTAATTGTTTGATACTGTAAAGGGCATCTGTGAATTTTCTTCAAATACATTTCTTAACTGTAACCAGATGAATTCAGCTGTCCAAATATTTAGAATGGATTTAATGATTGGAAAAAAGCTTTGTACAATCCTGAGGCGCCATAGCGAGGGGAGTTTATAATCCACTCTGTTCATTAACATTGTTTGATGAATACTGTCACTGAAAAACCGAAAGAATAGGAAATACACAGTGACTGAGAAGAAACATCTTTCTGACACATAGACACACTGACTCCATGAACTCTCACAAAAATCTGATAATAGATGGGGCCATGGAGGCAGCAATTGTCACTGGCTGGGTTTTCAATAATGCTTTTAATTATGCCTTCCTACTTAAGTGAACTTGTATTTATGTCTGTGTCTATTATGAATTCCACCTGGTATTTAATTGTCATCCTAATAGCTGCAGTTTGATAGTGTAGATGCCATTTTCTGTTCATTTAATCCTATGATTGGTTTGAGGTTAATGGCACTGGGGATTTAGTCTGGCATCTTTTCCATGAAGTCTGTCACTTCCTCAACCTCACCTCGTCCAAGTTTCAAAGTCCTCGTTCTGTCATTTGGTTCACAGGCTTAAACGTGCCAACAGCTGTGCTGGGGTGTTCATTTATGCAACAAAATTCATGGTGTTAATGTAAATAGATCCACACTCACATGCAAGCTAAAGAATGTTAGAAAATAGGCAAGTTGTAACTAACAGGTGGTCTTTCACACAGGAGCAGGGGACATGATTGGAAAACAACAAAGACACATGACATTTAGTTCTTTCCTGTTTTTTCCCTATGGATGATGGTAGACACTTCTGGCTATAAAGGTAAGACTCATTCTGTTCAAATAAGGGTGATTAGTGCATAACTATAATATTGCCAAGCTGATGTGTGTGTTAATAGGATCTTTGCACAAATTTCCAGGACACAATTTCAGTTCTTAAAATCCTTCATGGAATATTTTATGTTCACGATCATCATTCATCTAAAAGGGAAAAAAAAAAAAGATTCTTGACATTTTGTTTTAATAAGTATCTTTTTTTCTCTTGATGACCAATGCTATGATGTTTTCTTTTAATTAACTCATATTTAATTTGACTTGATAGGAAATCCCCACAGTTTGGGGACTTTTATTCATTGTCTTGGCTTTACTGCTCCCAATATACTGTGCTTTGTTCAGTCTCACTGTGCACTTTGTTGTGGCGTAAAGCTGCAGTAGGCAGCTGTTACTCACTCAAGAAAAGCACAAATAAAGCCACAGTAATCAGCTTGTTTAGCAGAGGGTGGCCTGCAGGCTCAAAACACACACCTATATGTATGTATGCATGTATGTATGTATATATATATATATATATATATACATATATATATATATATATATATATATATATATATATATATATATATATATATATATATATATATATATATATATATATATATATATATTTAGCCCATGCGTTAGATTGTTGACCACTATCTGAGACTCAAAGATTGACATATTGCTTACATTGCACTGAGTTGTCATATTGCAATTTTTTTAGGCTTTGTCCCATCACAAAAACATCCATTTGCTAAAGTTACATGTCTTTGTTTTGTTGTTATTTGTCCCTGCTGCTATTAATCTAAAGTGTTTGTTTAGCAAAGCTGACAAGTAAAGGTGCCTCCAAATTAACAGCTGATGTTGTTACCATGACTCCAGGGATCTTTTCCTAGCGAGAACTAGTGCTCAAGCCAGGAGGGGTTTTGAAGCAGCAGAGTAAGCACACGTCATGCTTGTGTGATTTTCAATTCCACAAATATAAAAAATGAGAAAAGAAAAGCTAAATGTGAGTGTTACTTACCCTTAAATTACATTACACAAAGGGGCAAAATATAAAATGAAATTTAGCAGCTAAGAATGCAGATGTTCAAGAAGTGAAGTACCAAATTGGAACTTCAAAAACAGGGACTATTTAATATGTCTTCTCCAGCTTAATTTGAGAAATGGTAATATGGATTTGTTGAAGGTATAAAATGGTAGGTAATTGTTTTCTTCTTCTTCTTTTCTTTTTCTTTTTAAATTGTGGAATATTAAATATAATACTTAAATGCAAATTTCTTTGACACACAGGGAGATATAAAGCATCTTCCAATACAGCCCTATAGGCATAAAAGGAATCGCTGTGTAATTAGTAGCTTTAGTTGATATTGTATTCACAGTCATACCCACCAGAATACTTGGATATGCAAACCAGGCAAACGGTATAAACTGGTCCTGACAGTATGTAATGTATATTTTAGCAATGATTGCAGTGTAGATTGCTGAAAAACAGTTTGCCAAGTAACAATGACAGTTTCAATTACTCAATCATTCACGGGCTATAATCACACATTCAAGTAATAAACATGGCTTACTAATTCCAGTTCACAGAATTTTGTTGACAATTTCAGAGAAGCAGCCGTGCTCACGGTGACATGCATAAATAACAAGGCAAGAGAAAAGACTCTACTCAGCCATCATAACCTGATTAGTGATTTCCAATTAAAAGCTTTGTCTAGTTCATAAAACCTCGATGTGAAAAGCAACATCTTTCCTCTGAGACTCTTGGTGGGTCTGTGGCTTGCAGTGTTTGTTACTGCACTGTTAAAAACGGAGAGGACCCCCCCCCCCCCCCATCGATGTCTGCCTGCTGGAGCATTGCAGCCATGATTATGAGGATGCAAACACAGGAAGCAATAAAAACTGACGCTGTGATAAATTGTTCATTTGGACTGCATAATTAAAGTCCCATACCCTCCACCTTCCCAAATCCTCCCCCTCTCACACCCACCCTCACCATTAACAACACCCCCATCCATCGATCTAACCTGTGGCAAATCAAACACCTGCAACAGAATCTTTTATAGCCACTAGAAATGGCAAACAGTAAACGCTTGAGGAGAATGAGTGACAGTCTAAATGAGTTTATTGTCATCTGAAGGAACATGAATGTTAATGAGCAGATTAAGAAGCAACAACAAACCACACTGGTAAAACATTTGGGAGAAAAAACAGAGAACAGACACTATTGCACTCAGTTTTACACCTATAGCTGTGTATAAAAGGGGGGGGTATGAAAGTCTTTTTGCATGGTTCACTGCAAACACATACAATATAGTAGTTATAACACACAGGAATTTATTTAAGCAGTGTGGAAAATGTTTAACCTATTTAGAGTACATTCAGATGTCACATGCTCGCACCGTTTATATGTGGTCCCTCAGTAATAAACCCAGATTGGAGAGCCGAACAGCATAATGAAACCCATCTGGATGACAAAGCACAATAAGATCTGGAGGTCTCATCTGTGAATAATTCTTCTTCACATCCCCTCCATTTGCCTACGGTACACAATCTTATTCCTGACATTAATTTGCTCCCTGGCGATCCCCTGGCCCCACCACTGCACCATAATAAATCTGATCCAGTGACTCAGTGCTCAAAGCCCACCATAGAGACAGAGTACTTACCAGGACTGTCATGCAGAGAATTCTAATTCAGGTAGCTCCATGTTGCCAAGGAAATTCAAAATGCCTCCGAAAGCATGGGAGTCAGGGATGCAGGATTCGGGACAGGCTAGATTCGGATGTGTAAGAGGGATATACGCAGAGATGAGAATCCCTTGTCCGAGGGGCATTTGAGAAATGCCTTCGTCCTCTCCAGATGCGCTAAATCCGGCAGCACTGATAGGCTGACATGTAAACACACAGGCGGCTCTGCTGGCTCACACACGCTCACATACATGCTGCACCTAGCAGAGAAAGAGAGGAAGAGGGAGGGGCAGCTGATGCGAGGCGGAGGGAGGAGCTGCAGTGCTCTGGGAGAATGAGAGGACTAAGGGAATGAGAGGCACAGAGCACACGCTGCAAGGGGAGTTGAAAAAGAAATGGAGAGAAATGTTCTGTGATTGCACTGGCAGCATCTTCTTTTGATATCTGCTCACTGTACTTTTCCCGTTTTATGGACTGATTTGAATGGTCTGGTTAACTTGGAGACAGGCTGCAGCAGAACAGGGAATAGATGCTGACAGAAGAGGAGGCCAAAGAGGGAGAAACTAAACAGAGAGAGGCAAAAGAAAGCATTTTGTTGCTAAGTGTCTTAAAATGTTCAGAAACATAAACAAAGCGCACAGATGCCTGCTCTCTAGCAAAGCCCAGGGAGTGCTCAGATTTCTCAAAACACTCAAGACTGCATCAACTGAAAGCAGATGTTTTGGTTTTTGTTTTTGTTTTTTTTCTATGTCAACAAGACAAAATAGGAATACAATGTTTTGGAAGATACTGATGTATTTGTAAATGCACTTTAAGGTATGAAAGACAGAAAGAAAAAAGTGCAAGAACAACACATTAAAGCAAACATCACTCTGCAAAAGTCTTTTGTTTCTATATAATTGAGATCAGAGGTCAATTAACACAGAGCAACGAATCTTTCAAACATCATAACTCATGGGATGTATCCACACACTGCTGACAACTTAGTAAAGAGACTATTTAAAAATGTATCCTGAAGCTCTAACAAGTAGCCTGCAGAAGACAGAGGCATGTCTGTTTGGTTTTTTTTTCCTTTTTTTTTAGGTAGCGGCAGCGATGGAAAAACTTCAATGATAACATAGCTTGACAGACATAAAGCACAACTTTTTCACAAAAAGTCATTCCTAAAGAACCACTAGCTTGAAAACTTCTCATTTCTGAGCAGTACATCATTAAAAAAAAAGTGGACAAATGGAACGAGAGACTAAAGAAGTGGCAGGCCTAAAAGAAGCAGAAGAAGAAAACATTTGCAATATGCGCAGCTTTTTCTGCTAATGACAGGCAACTGTGCAAAGCTGTGGATATGGATATGGATGGATTACTTTTCTGTATTTAAGATTTATTGCCAGAGTCCAGGATTATCTCTTCCCACGGTGAAAAGTAAGGTAATAATCAGGCAAACTCACCTTTGCTGTGAGGAGTTGGGTTTGAGAAGATGCAGCTTAACGGTGCTAACGGGTAAATGGAGCTGGTAGTCACATGCTGGCTCTGCCAAGGAGGCTCCACACTCAGGAAGTGTTTACGGGAGATTAGAGCGCTGAGGATTTAGTGGAATGGTGTTGGACATGAAGGGCTCCTGGCAGCTGACTGATATGTGACAAAAGCTCTCCATGGCACAAAAATACATCCATACTCTGTTTAATATATGCTTGCATATTCTTTAGTAGATACTGAAGTGATATTTTTTCTATTTATCTCACTTTATAGAAGTTATGGCATCTACCTTGAACAGGAGAGTCCATCTTACTTTTGTACTAAATCTATTCGACAAACAGCAGCATACAGAGCAAAAGACAGCCTGTACTGGCACATCTCTGCTGAACAATAAAACATACAGGGTGCAGAGAGTTATTTAGACAGTTGGAAAAGGCGACATACTCTGCTCCACCACAGCATAAAATAAATTTATAGCTCATTTTGCCAACTACAAGCTAATCTAAAGGAAATGAGTAATGCACCCTTGTAAGAAATAAAACTAGATGAAAGGTAGTGCTGAAGGAATCTGGATGACGTTTGGGAATAAAAAAAACCACCAGACATGTTGACTGGTGTATAGCATCTAATTCTTTTTCTTCATATTTCTTTGTTTTAAATATCACTCCACACTACGATGATCATTAATATATAAATATACATATACATATATATATATATATATATATATATATATATATATATATATATATATATATTATATATATATATATATATATATATATATATATATATATATATATATATATATATATATATATATATATATATGTATGTATATATATATATGTATGTACATATATATATATATATATATATATATATATATATATATATATATATGTATGTATATATATATATGTATGTACATATATATATATATATATATATATATATATATATATATATATATGTATGTATATATATATATGTATGTATATATATATATGTATATATATATATATATATATATATATATATATATATATATATATATATATATATATATATATATATATATATATATATGTATGTATGTATGTATGTATATTTATATATTAATGATCATCGTAGTGTGGAGTGATATTTGATATATATATATATATATATATATATATATATATATATATATATATATATATATATATATATATATATATATATATATATATATATGTATATATGTATATATGTATATGTATATATGTATATGTATATGTATATATGTATGTATATATATATATATATATATATATATATATATATATATATATATATATATATATATATATATATATATATATATATATATATATATATATATTATGTATATAGATATATATACATATATATATATATATATATGGATATATATACATATAGATATATAGATATATAGATATAATATATGAAAATATATTTTCATAGAGCAAAACTATGTGACTCAGCCTATGATAAGAGAGTAAATTTGTTCCCAAGACATTTGATAAAGTGAGTGCGCCTTTATTCTAATTAAAATACAAGTGCTCTCGCTCTCTCTCCCCTATAATTACTGCCTGTACATATGCAATTGCCTTCTAACAAGATACAGTATTTTTTTTTTAGAATTTTGAAGCGCTTGCACATAGATATGAGTTTCTGAAATGAGTCTGTTTACAGCGGCTGTAATAAGTTGGCTGGCCACTCAGTCATGCATTGTTACTGGCAAAAGAGAAATGTTTACTTTTTACCGCTAATTCTTTTGAAGGCGTCTGTCTGTGGCTTTGCTTTGATGGCCTGGTCATGTCCCAAAAGGGGGATGAGGCAAAACATGTTTACTGTTCTCAGGTGAACCTTGTTTGAACATTATTGGTGTGGCCTTAAAGACAAGAAGGCAAACAAAAGCAGCTTACATATTTCTTGGAAGCAAGCACTGACTCCCCTGTTAGAAAAGTTGATAGCAGACTTCATCTGCTGCAGCTGGCTCACTAATGAAGCCAGTTTCATGTGTTTATTAAAACGTCTCTAGCTGACTGTTTCCAGCTGCTCATTCTGATAAGAGAATCCTGTGAAATGGGGGTTTTGAGATGTGTGTTAGAGTCGACGACTGAGCTGTCCAATAGGCCGGGGTCTGGGCTGGCTTGGTTGGGGGGAAGTGCTGCTGGCTTTGGGGGGGGTGCTAGGCAGGCTGCATTTGGAGGGCAGTGGTGAGACACTGGAGTGGTGGACCTTCCTGTCCTCTGTCTTCTGTCCTCGTTGGGCGTCTCACATGAGACATTTTGGAAAGAAAAGAGGAGATAAGGGTGTGTGGGAGAGAATGGGGTGAAGTTGTGAATGAAAGAAGCGAGGAGGGGGGTGGGGGTAAGAGGAGAAATCAGGGTGAAAAAATGTACGTAGGGCTGAGTTTATGCAGTTGGGTGGGGGTGTGTATGTGGGGGGTATGTTGATGGGCTGGGGGCGTGATGGTTTGGATGTGTGTATGATTTAGTGTACTTGTGTATAAGGAGGACTGAATGTCAATGGGGGGGGGGGGGGGGTGTAGGGGTGTGTGTGTGTTTCTGTAGAGTGGAGTGTGTGAATGGGAATGGTGTGTGGGATTGTGTGTGTGTGTGTGAATAAAGGGGGAGTATGTAAGTGAGGTGGGGTAAGGGGGTGTTGATGGGGCGTGTGTGAGTGTGTGTATAAGTGGGGAGATGGTGTGGGAGGTGTGAGCACGTAAATGGAGTAGTGTTTGAGTGGATACGGAAGGGTGGATTGGGGTTTTTGTGTGGTGAGGAGTGGGTAATTTTGAGGTGGGATGGTGATGTGTGTGGATAAAGAAAGGAGTGTGTGAGTGGGGGGTGTAGGGGGGCGCGTGTTGAGGTGTGTGGAGGGGGAGCTTGTGAGGATGGTTGTGTTATGGGGTATGTATGTGTGGGGGGGGGTATGTGACTGGTGCACTAGGGTGCAGCCTGGGTGCTGCTCGGTCGGTGTGTGCTGGGCCTTCTGCCTGCGGGGGTGGGGTGTTGCCTTCGGGCTCTTGAGGCCCTGGAGCCCGCATTCTGTCTGCCCTGGTCGGCCGGTGCCTGGCGGGGCCAGCCCTTGCTGGTCTGGGCCCCGCTGGGGTCTGTTCCCCCCTGACTGTGGGGGACTCTGGCTGGGCCCCCCCTCCGCCACCTTCTGGGCGGACGCATGGCTGGCTCCGGAGTGGGGTGGTTGGGGTCTGTGGTTGGGGGCGGCTGCCGGTTGTCCAGGTCTTGGGGGTCCTCCTGGCCTGCCTCTTTCCTTTGTGTGGGCGGGGCCACATTGGCACAATCACTCTTCTCTGAACACGTTCCACTCTGTGTGTTCTGCATGTGACACAGTCACTGAGTCGCCTGCAGGTTTATCCACTAACAGCAGCTAGTTTTCTATCTGGGTTTCTGATTTAACTTGTTAGTTTCTGGTGACAGTTGATGGCTTTGTCTGCCCGCAGAGGGACAATTAATCTATGGTTGGCTTGTACATGTATATGTGTGTGTGTATTTGTATATATTGGTGGGTGCGTATGTGGGTAGATGCGCATGTGTATGCATATGTATTTATTTTTTTCTCTTTCTTAATCTCTCTCTTCTTCTCTCTCTACAAGGTGTTTTTGGTTTTTTTTTTTTGGTTTTTTTCCAGTTCTCTATTTGTCCCTTTTCTGTTTTCTCCGGTCTGGTCCTGCAGTACAAATTCTGTAATACGAACAAATATGCAAAATAATAAAACAAAACAAAACAAAAAAAGAATATCAAGGGGATCATTATATTTATAAGGCTCCCCATGGCAAAGTAAAATTGCTTCGCAGAACACAGCATCCAGACCATTATTCCGCTTGCTTAAATGATTATCAAGACATAAAAAAAAGAAAGAAGTTGACAACTGAGTACTAAACCGTTTGTTCAAGGAAGAAAGTAAAAGTGATGTCCCACACACCCCAAATTTTATCCAGAAGCAAGCTACTAGCTTCCACATTTAAAAGGTAAAAACAACACATTTCTTCATATAAACAATACATACATGGCTGTATTCTGTCAGTCAGCCTGAATAGCAACATTTCGGGCCGTGTAATGATCTTCATTTTTCCCTTTTCACATTTATGATCCAATAATGTTCATATGTGTCAACTGAATTAATCATATTTGTCATTTGCTCTTGCAGTTTAATGATTTTTTATCCTGTAAAGTGCTACCAGTCAGGATAAATGACAGAAGCATGGGTTTCCTCTTTTGTCTAAACATAAATATCATGTCTACCAGATAACAAGCCATAAAGTCTGCATATATGAAGTACAGATGGGGGGTGACTGAAACAACTGCAGGTGACCATGTATGATTTAGAGATATGGAAGGCAGGTAGAATTACAAAGTGACTATAGTGTAAGCTAAAATGCCTTATTTTTCTGTTGCAAATGTCACTGCATGTATGCCTCTTTACAGGTTTCCATAGTTACATAATAAACAAGACATCACAAGAGAAAAACCTTACTAGCCTTAAAAATGTGACATTTCTTTGCTAAAATGATGATTTTTTTTTTTTTTTTTTTACAAAAAATAAGAACAAATAAATACTTTTTTCTTGTTTCTAATTCTTCAACATCTAATGTGTCTCTACTTTATACAGTTTAGGAGACCATATTGCGTCACTTTGTGCTAAAAATGGAGCTAAAAGCCTGTCGTATACAATCTGATGCTCATCCTCTCTCCTTGTGTACCTTTTGTACTACAAGAATTTTGACATCACATGGTAATAAACTGTATTCATAAAAAAATCAATTTGTTGAAGAGGCAAATAAAACTTCAGATATAAAGAGAACAAACAAACAGAAAAAACAAGATTATACCCCGCCTTATCTCATAGCTGATAGGATAGGTTGTAGTTCTGAAATGACTCAGCAATGAAAAAAGTGGGTGGATGGATGGATGGATGGATGGATGGATAGATAGATTCTTGGTTTATTCAAGAGAACAGCCTGAGGATACATTGCCATATTATAATTGTTGACCATAGATTGTGACTCTGCTGCTCTTTGAACATGTGGACAAACATAACACATTTTTAGTGAGAGCTGAGTGATGGAAAAGAGGACTTGGCAAGACAGCTGTCACATTAGCTCAATGTTCCCATATGTTGCAGAGAAAACTGCATGTCATCATCTGGAGAGCTCCCCTGTCTCCATTATCCTCAGCAAGCCCCTGGACTTCAGAAATTATTAGTGAAAGATGTACAGGAATCATATCTGAGATGTATGTTGTGACACAGGAAATGCTTTTTGGGTGAGGTTGTAGTTTGCCTTTTAAAGGTATGCATGTGAGCGGCAACATTGTTGGCAAAGTGGATGTATCATCATTTCTAAATTCATTGTATGATATTTATGGGTAATATGAATAGGTTAATGGTACTTATTTTTGGTTGAAAGTAAATTATATTAAAGTTTTGAATCCATTGTTTAATGACTAAATGAGTAAACAAACATTTCCAACATATTAGTTCAACATATATATATATATATATATATATATATATATATATATATATATTAATCTATTGTAATTTCTGTAAAACGTCAATGTGGTTTATTTACATGTAAACAGATATTTACAGATGTAAAGTAACCTACTAACTTTTTACATCAGGATGGTGAAAAGAAGATATTATAGTACATGCGTGATGTGCTCTGCAGCTGATGTTTCCATTACCATCCATCCCGACCAGTGTGCTTTCAGACTTACAGTTGGCATTAGGAGTCTGTCAGCAGCTAACACGATTGGGTTTTCTTAAAATATAATCAGCATTACCTAAAGTCTTTTTTCTTCAGGAAATGTGACACATGCAATTTAGGAATTCACAACACAAGAGGTCAGTCATTCAGAGGATTCTGCTGTTTGCACTTACCTCTTCATTTGTTGGCCTGAATACCTTTAGAGTCATTTTGACTTATGCCTTGTCATGCATGATGGTGAAGAAGAGATTACACCCAAGTTAACTGTGTTAGAAAACAAGAAGTTGATTCTTAGAACTCACAACAACGTTTTCTTACAGGCTTCAAAATCGATTTCTTTAATAGAAATAAAACGAGAAAAAAATGAGTCATTATGCAAGATTCATGAAATGAACAATATAAATAAAATGCACTCATATATATGCATCATGAGGTCTATTTATGTATTATATTGACTGGAGGAACAGAGTCTTACAACAACAAAGACATTTTCACCAGCTTTAATGAAAGCAAGTTGGAGGCTGTCATGCTGAGCCTCTCCACATCCATCCCTGCGCCTTGAGCCATTTACCAAAAAAAAAAAAAAACAACACAAAAATATACAAATCTGGTACAATCATTCACACAATCTTTCTTGAATGTTTTCCTATTCTTTCTTTTTTTTTTAAGCCAAAGACTAAATTTTGATCACCAGATGGTTTATTATGCAAAAACATCTGGGAAGCCGAGCTTCCAAGCTGCTAATCACATAAAGTGCAGGCACTTTAAAAGTCTTGGTAGAGATTGGATTCAACTCTTCCAAAGTGGAACAAAATATGTCTCTATTACCAAGACAGCCTTCAGTGTTCTTTTACACTTCTTTCACTGACAAAATTGGCCCTAAATCTCATATAACTGTGGCGATGACAGGTTCTCTGTTTATCTTACAAGAAAGCTACAATTGGTAAGTGTCATCACTCCTAAAACCCAACACTAGCAGCCTGTATTGGATGCTGATTGGCCCAATACACTGTCCCTTGGCAACAAACACGAAGACTGCATCTTGGCAATGTGGTTTATAGCAAGGTAAGTTTATTGCAACATGCATATGTTATTCAGGAGGATTTTAAAAAGGAATGATGCCCTTTTATGTTCGTACATGAATGAATTTTATTATAGCTTGATTAACAGATGTTAAATGTTATATTGTATTATTGAGGTAAACAGTTTATATCAGTTGCAGTAGTTTTCTTTAAAGATTTTCAAACTTTAATGATTGATAGTGTGCAACAAGGTCTTCCACAATAAAAGGGAGTTTGAATATCTCTCTAATCCACTGAATCTCAAACCAACATGCAATGCGGACAATCCATATGAATGCTCCAGAATTTGTAGAACTCATGCTGATCAATCCATCAGCCGTACACTTTGCAATCTATAACGCTCAAATTCTGACATGGTAATGACGTTCTGTGCTAAAACCAGCAGCTGAGTGCACTCACAAAGGTTGACATTATTCACACAGTCACATTTTTTGCAGCAGTGTCAAGCAGGCTGGTTAATTAGCACAACTTTTCCCTAAAGACAAGCATGAACAAAATGTCTTGAGGAACATTTGAATGTATTGGATCAATGCTGGCATGCAGAGCTGCAAACTAAGAACTAGAGGGGAGCGTTAAATATTCATCAGAGAATCTAAATTCATAAATGGGGTTAGTTTCTTTTGCTGTGTTTGATATTATGGCCTGATAAGAAAAAAAATTAAATAAACAAACAAACAAAATCACAAAGATGGGCCTCACAAGACTTTGTCAGTGTCAGGGTGAAGCAAATGTTAGTCTTGGTCCTTTTATTCAGTTTTTGACAGATGGTGACTGTGAAGAATGGCAACGGCACAGCAGGATAAAATGATGATTGGCAATCAGATGTCTGGAATAAAAAGCTTTTTTTGGGGGGGTTTCTTTTGTTTTTTTTTTGTTTTTTTGTTTTGTTTTTTTGTTAGTGTTAATTAACTGCATCTCAAGACAAGCAACAAGGCCGCGAGTGTTTAAGTGTAAACTGTCTCACTGAAGCGCTAAGGTTTTTGTGGCATGTAAGAACTCCCACAATGTGGTGTTAAACATTTTATAGTCCTGACAGATTTTCTGCTTTGATGGAGCCGTGGGTCCCCAGTTGGTCTGTCAAATTTATATTTAATGTGTTTTTACAGTTTTTGCAATAAAAACCATCTCAGTAAACCTTGTATTAGCCGACACCTGGGATCAGAGAGACAGATATTTTTTTATTTGGTCAGAAGAAATGCACGTGTACAGGTTATAAATTCACCCTTTTTAGTATTAAATTGGCATGAAATCAAACTAGTCAGGATTTTAATTGGAAAAAAACCTAATTATTTTAAAAATCTGGCTTTGACCTCATCCTTTATCATCGATGGTGAAATGTACTGTGACTCACTGAGGAAAGGACCATTTGTCAGGTAAGTTACAGTATAATTTTATCAATTGTTCCTTCCTCATTAAAAGTTAAAAAAAAAATCCAAAAAATTAATTCTAGTAAATATGAGAGTAGAACCTGTCTTTTATTCTACTAAATTCATATTGGGATCTTAAAGCTTTTTTTTTTAAATATATATATATACTCATTACATGTAGTTAATTTATTTAAGCAGTTTATGTTTGAAGTTATCTTTTAGGACAAAAAATCAATCTGAATGGTGATTATTTGATTAAATAATGAGTCACAACGTTTGCCGAAAACTGATAAAAGAGCACCACCATGTGGATTGAAGCAGTAATGACAACTATAACGCATACTTTTCTTTTTTCAACGTTCTTTTTAAAACATATTTTGTTTATTTGGTCTCGTCTGCAGTTACAGGTGCGTAGCAGTGCAAAAACTATTCCAGTTATATGAATAGTACTGCCTGTAATGTACTGGTGTTTGCACACATATGTTAAATGTAGTAAAAGAGTACTCTGATCAGAGGACATTTGGAGGGGAAGATTTTATTTAGACATCCTTAACAGAAGCAATCATGGCAGCTGCACAGTCAAACACAGAACTGAAAGGCACATCACCGCCGTGATCACATGCCACTTTAAAAATACTTGCAGGGACACGTGCAGTGTATGTCAGTGGAAAAAAAACCTCCAAAGCAGCAAAAAACAAACCAATTCCCCTGGCATGATGCTGACTATGCTGGGAGCATGTCAAAGAACCGTGGATGTGTGTTGCTGCCTGAGCATGATGTATCTGCTGAAGACTTTATTTTTTTTTCTCATTTTCTGCTGCAGTGAGGCAATATAAAGAACAAAGAGAACACGTGTCGCTAAAATTACATAGAATGTCAGTGAGCATTCATTGTCTGGAGAGCATAATTGTGTTACCCATGAAGCATGTCCACCTTCCATGCTTGGCAGTCATGCACCATTTCCTGTGACCTTGCTTTGCAGGAAAGAATCCATTTTATGTAGGTTTAGTCACTGCAGTCTCTTACACTGAGCATGTGTTATGGATTGCTTCAACTTTGCTTTAATTTGTCTTATTGAGAGTCTAAAGAACTTAAGATTTGTTTCCAACTTCAAGGAAGCAGTGGAACAAAAACATTGGGGGAAGTGTGAAAGGCAGTAGGTGTTTTTGTCTTTGCCTAAAATGACTCTGACATGCTGAACAGCGTTTCTTTTTAAAACAGACATTGAACAAAATAAAATTTATAAAAGTGTCTGTTATCTAAGATATCTCAGCTATGAGTCAATAAAGCCAGATATACATAATAAAGTCAATAAAATTAACCAAAGAAGCATTTATATAATGTCAACATTCATTGAGAATTGTCAAATATATGAATCATAAGAGCTGTTCTAAAACACATAGGTCGACCACATTTGTGGAAACTGAAATAAAACACAACAAACTGAATATTAATCCACTTCAATGTGAGTTTCCTGTTTAAGCAGAGTCTGTAGAAATGCAGAGGCTTGTGTCAGGAAGGCCACCGACTCAAAACATGCTAAATTAATATGTGGCTCAGTTTAATGTTTAGGGAAGGATAGCAGATAATTTGCCAAAAGGGAACAGCCAGAAGGAATAGAAGGAAAAAGAACGGATATCCATTTTAGCTATGCAAGTAATAAGCAACCACATCTCCAAAGTTTTATATAAAATGGCATTGGGTGTGTTTCCATGAAATAAGTGACTTGCTTGACTTCTTGGAGAAATTGTTTTGTCAAAAACAAAGAAAATACATCTTTATTTACCTTTTTTTATGGTGAAGCGGGCAGCAGTGGGCAATCCAATGCAAACTCACTCACATATACATATACATGTATATGTATATGTATATGTGTATATGTATATGTATATATATATATATATATATATATATATATATATATATATATATATATTATATGTATGTGTGTGTGTGTATGTGTGTGTGTGTATATAAATACTTTCCCATTGGATTTAATGAGAAAGGGAATGTGTGTCCAGACTTTTGACTGGTACTGTTTATATGTCATAATAAATAGAAAATAATGTTATCTTATAAATATTTTGTAGAAATTATATAAATAGATACATATTTTACAAATCTTCAAATCCAGGTCTGTAGAATAAAGTCATTTCCTGCTTTTACTAAACATTTTGACCCCCCCCCCCCCCCCCCCCCCCCCCCCACACACACACACACACACCAGCTTATATGTATTGGGGAGAAGGTCCATGCAGTTTTGTTTGTGTGTATGCATCATTCATTGCCATTCATAAACAGAATGAGGAAATCACAAACCTTGAAATAGGATTTTAAACTGTCCTCATGCTTCTGTTGTTCAGGGTGACTCCCTCTCACTCAACTGCATTGACAGCAATAAAGTCTTCTTTAGCAAGGAGCCCAGACTGATATTTGAATTTAGCTTACCTTTTTTCTTCTTGCAAAAGCATAGATTACTGAAGGAAAAATAATACAACTAATTAATTAAAAAGCTAAGTGAAAAAACACATTTTCACGGCACCGTTTGTCGTCCAGTACATTCTGTTTGGCAGGTCTATAGTCACAGAGACGTTTGTCAACTGCTGTAATGTAATCATGTATTTAATACTTTTTGACACTTGTAGAAAAAAACAAAAACAAAGCAAAACAAACTAACTAACAAACAAACCATAAGTTTATCATATGAAAAAGGCAGATGCCCCCGGCTAAAATTTGCCCCACATCGAGCCTGGCTCTTTTACAACATTCTCTCAGTCTTCAGCTATTAGATGAGCGTTCCAAGTAATCAGAGACGTAATGATTCCCATTAGTCTCCTCGACAGTGTGATCTGAGTTTGAAAAGGATATTATTACATCTTTGTCCTCTATGGAGACAAGGGTAGCCAGACAGGAGGATCAAGTTATTTTACATCAAATATACCAATTTTAAAGAAATAGGAAAATGGTAGAAACTGCATGAACAGACATAAAATTAAGATGCAGTGTCAAGTCTTCATCTTAAATAAATAAAAATATCTAGAACATTGGATTATTTATGTTTAAATGATCACTATTTTAAAGACAGCAGTACAGTACAGGACAGTAAGAATACAGATGTGAAGTTTACTGCATGCCATAATGACAGTTGTTATAATACACAGTAAACAATGTCACAGATTTACATGTAAAAGCTTCTGATCAGTCAAGTGGTGGTGCATAAATATTTGCTCCTAACATTACGCATTCTGGTAGTATGTGTGAAAAACTGTCCAGTCTTTGGTAATATGGCTGATTCTATTAGAATGTCATTTATTTATTTATTTGTGGCCGTTTACCCTGTAAAATCATCCCAACTGTACTATTTCTAAATTTATATCCACCTGTTTGGCCTGATAGCATTGTCACAAGGTAATCAACCCACTATTAATGATAATCTTCTGTAGCTGTTACATGTTTCATTTAATTTAATGCATATGTTGATCTTCAAGGCATGAACCTTACTGTCTAATAAACCACAGAGACAGCAAAAGGTTTGAATCACAAAGGTTACTGTGATTAAATAAATCAGGAAAAAGGATTTGCAGATCATTCCCAAACAATTGAAAGTGTACAGATAAAGGTACTCCACTGCAAAGACCCCCTTTCAAATATATACTACTCCAGGCGACAGACAATGTGTTTGAAGATTGAAGAGGAGACACTTGAATAAAAAAGAGGCCTGCCAATCAGGTTGCCAGGAAAAGAAAAGCTATTATTGCGGCTTTGCCTCAAACCAGCACACTTATAACTCTGCAACCAGCACTTCTTGAAAAATTTCAAAACCTTTGGAACAAAGTCATTTGAAATGCAGGAACCAAAATTAACCTTTTATGCTCAAGTTCTGGAGTCAACAAGGCCTTCAATAAAAAGCGAATGATTGCGTGTGTGAAGCATGGTGCAGGCTTTAATGATTTGGTGTGAGTTGCATCAGCACAAAGAATTAGTAAGAACTGACAACAGGATGAATGAAGCATGCTTTTAGAAGACAGTATGAGTAAAAAATAAGTCATCTCATCTGTGCATGTGACGCACTTGGACTTGCCAACATGACAATGATCTGATAGAAAAAAGGGAAGGCTGTGAAGAGGACATCAGACTGCTGACTTCAATATCACTGAAACACGGCGAAGAGATTGAAAATTTGAAGTTTATGCGAAAAAAAAAGCTCAGAAATGTCAAACCCTGGAAGATTAGTTTTTTTTCCTCTTTCAAGCAGAGACTGTACTTCTGTCTAACATAGTACAGCTAGTCCACTCTACAAGTCAGCAGTGACACTTTAAAGGAAAATAAGGATTAACAATTCTTTCATGTCTCTATTACTATTTACTAAAACAAGAATTTACTGTGTTTCCCTATAAAATCTAATTGCTCAATTTAAATACCATTAGAATAAAGGCAATCTTTGTTGTCTGATCATAAAAGCGCATTTAAAGGTTATAACATCAACGTTGCAGTCCTATCAGTGACTTCAGACAAACTGGCAAACTGAGCTACATATAACTTTAACTATTTTTATGAGTTCAGTATCACAGCAACCTGTCTCATATGATTCTATTCTATTCTGCAGTCATTTGAGATGCTTTTTTCCAAAGCGACTTACATGCGATAAGTGATCAAATTATCATGGCAGTAGACCTAACATGCATGTCCTGTGGGTGGGAGTAAGGCCATGGATACATGGGGACAACATGAAAACTGCACACACAAAGGCCACTGTTCAAACCTCCCTTCAGCCGAGGCTCAAGCCAGCAACCTTCTTTGTGAGAGTCTGCAGTGCTAACCACTACACAACTGTGCAGCAAACGGTCTGAAGACACAGAAATATAACAAAAAAAAAAAAAAAAAAAAAACTACATACAAAGCTTATCAACAGAGGTTATGTTGCCGCTGCAGGGAAAGGTGCCTTATCCGATATTTCAGCCTATATTTGATCTTTAAATGACAGTCTGAATAGCACAAATAAGATTTTTCTTTAATCAGGTCAAGGCCACTGTCATGCCAACTCACATACACATATCCAGTCTCATTCAAAGTAATGAACACGTCACATTTCATCTGACTTTTATGTCTCTAAATGAGACAGACATCAAAATTCCGGTGGCATGCAGCAAAACAAATGTAAACAACGGATGAAAAATATTATATCCATTTCACAATAATTTTAAAGCTGACACACACACACCGGCAAGAGAAATAACCACATTAACTTCTGCAAAAACATCATGTTGTGTGTTGGTACAGCTTCGTCTGTGCATTTGGTCACGTTAGGGAGGTAGACTGTTCACACTGGTGTCTGGCGAAGGTTGCATTAACTTGTAATCCCAACAACTACATGAAAAAGTCTGATTACAAAAGATTTGAACAAGGAGTGGAGACCTGCATTCTGAATAATAATAGCTTGTATTGATGGTCACACATTGTGGCAGATGAGCTGATGTGAATGAATGATGCAAAAATTACAATGTTTTATGTAAACGTATTAATCTGTGGAAAAGATTTCAACTTTTATGTTATCTAGACATCTAAGCAGCAAAACACAATCCCATCAGGGAAGCATGAGATGTGTCCAAATGTATTCTGTCACATGGCAACAACCTTAGATATGAAGTCAGAGTTATTAAGAGATATATTTAGCAACAAAAAACAAGGAGTCTGGCAACAGATGGTGTGGGTCCTTGCTGTAGCTCTGATGTCAACATTATGTCAGAGTTGTCTGAACAGCCTAAAACCTCAGAACTGTGGCAAGCTCTCATAAGTGGCTGAAACAGCCTGACAAAAACAGCTGAGAATCAAAATGTTATTCTTCAGCTTTAAAAAAAAAAAAAGAGAGATGGCTTTTATGGGTATTATGATTAAATCCGCTCACATTGCAGAATATGTTAAACACACTGTGTTTATGTGACTGTCATTTACGTTTTCTGAATAGCAGATGATTAACCTCTCCAGCTGCAGACAATGTTTTCAGTGAGAGAAGAAACCCAACACAAAGCTTTCCAGGACCTCCCACACTCAGCAGACTGCTGGCTGATGATCCATGAGCTGACTTAAGATTTAACATAGTTGAGCAGGCTGATGAAAAGGGCAGGATTGCTGACTTCCTCTGTTCTGTCTACTTAGTTGAAACAAAGGATGTGTGTAATGGCTCATTGTGCTAAGAAAATGGCATGACTGAATATTGCTCACACACCATCAGCCAAATCTGACGCCAGTTGAATTTCATGACAACTGCTTCAGGCTACTTGGTTAAAGTGTTACTTTCCCCACATCAGCAAATGAGGCCTTGAATGCGAAAGGAAGGTAAAGTAGAGGCCGGCCAGGCTTCAGAGTGGTCAGACTGTAAACCCTGAAGGGCCACGAGCAGATTTACAGGGACCTGTCAGAGCAGCAGGACAGCAGCAGGTTGTCAGGACGGCCGCAGCCATGCTGGAACGTCCTCCACATTTCTTTAATAAGAAAATGGATTTTTCTCCCTTTGGCGTGACGCTTTCAGGAACAGGATGAACAAGCAGTTTTTACATGCAATAAAGCTTTGAGTTGGAGATAACTAAATATTTCTTTTTCAAAAGAATGCAAGGCAGTAGGCAGTTTTTTAATTACATGATTTATTTAGGTTGACACAAAAATAATTCGATTAAATTTAATTTAATTAAAAAAAAAAAAAAAAACTATCATAACCACACTAACAACATTCTGATTTTTTTGGAAATGAAGCATTTAAGGTCACAATTCATTTTTAGTATTGAATGACTAATAATTACATCATGTAGTAAAAGATTTTTTGCCATCAAAACGATGCAAAACTATTAACTTTACATCTAAGTGTAACATTTGATTAAATGTTTTAAAATTATAGTGGGATGGAAAGAACACATCCCTCTACAATAACAAGAAATATTTATTATTTAGATAATTTACTTGCAACCCAATCAGAAAAATGTTCTTACACATAATAAAGATGTATGATGTCGACATTTAGAAAAAAAAAAAGACTCAAACGTTAGTTTGGTTTCCCCCAACTTTTCCTACTGAATGTACAAATCACTGGAGAGTGAGCAGTTTACTGTACATAAGGATGCATTTGACCAGGATTATTTTCAAAGTGTGGCAAAAACATATTAATATCTCTTCACAATGGAGATTTGTGCAGGTTGTGCACCAACTCTCGCCTGCTAATTGATGGGATGTGAATAAATGAATGAATTATTATTTATGCATTTATTGAGGATTAGATTGGAGCTTTAATTTCCATTCGCACACAGCTCTGCTAACAACCTCTATCACTGGCCCAGCTACAGGTTATTTAGCATCCAACAGATAATGTTATATTAGACCCCGAGCTGTGATTAGGTTGTGGAAAAAGTTATCTGGCAGTAAACCCTCTTCTTCCCAGAAGCCCTTTTTCTCTCAGCTGTCTTTGAAGAAAGCTCACGCTAGACACACTTGGCATTCCCTTCATGCTATTGACAGATAATCTGACAAAATCAATCACCAGTTAAAATCACTGTAGCATATTAACTTGGTTCTGCTGGTTATAAGTGTTGGCTGCTATCAGCTGAGTCTTTTATCTTCCTTGCTGGCAGTGCAGCTGCACTTTGTCAGTCTTTATCATTTTGTCAAGCTTTGCAGCTGCCTCGGAGATGCACAGATAAACCTGCATGTTTGTGTCCTCCTGGCTTGTGTCGTAGTTGACTGGATGGAGGCACGTGTGTATGTTGCATCCTGAGCTCTACTCAGTTATTTATGTGAATCCCTCATTAATTGTGTACCATGTGTTACCTGTATGTCCTGTTTATAGCAGCTGCTGGGTTGCCTTTTATGACCCCTGGATTCCTCATTTGCTTTCTTCACTGTTCACTCTATTCATAGATTCTTAATCTGAACATCCAAACGTAATTCAAACTAATCTTCTCATTAGGGTTTGTATGTAATGGCATGTAATGATGCGTCTAAATTGCAAATTGAGATTTAAACAACTGATATGAACAGTTTTTTTTGGGATGTTCCAGTTTCTAATCATATGTTTTATTTTCTACAGTATGACTCTTTTTCAGGATGAGTCTCCAAAAATAAAAAAATAAAAAAAATTAAAAAATACAATTTTCTTTTATAGCATCTTCAAATAATACATCTTAAGTCTCAGTTTGATGGCTATGACTAGTTTATTTTGAGTCAGCAAATGTTTTTGAGATCTGAAACATTTGTTTGAATGTAAAATAATTGTATCTTAAGCTTTTGTCTTTTGCAGAGGGTCTGACATAACTGCATGCTGTAACTGCCGTTGTTTGCAGCATCTTGTTTATCCAGGTCAGGCAGCAGCTGTGGAACAGAGGCAACATTGTGAGGTCTTAAAGATGCCTTGCTTCCAACCTGACTTGGATCTGCAGTTTCAGGATAAAAATAAGCAAGAAGACAAAGAATATTCCTAAAATACACAAATGGTTTTGGGCATATCATATGTTTGTCAAAGACAAAACATAGCATTTCAGTTCCAGTGTTAAAACATCCTGATATATTGTAGGACTATAACAGAATAATGTTGATGAGGTTCATTTATGTGCTTCACTTTGACATGTCCTGCAGTTGAATCTATGGCCTGAAGGTGGCAGTAAAAATCCACCAGTGAGTTGGAAACTGCAGCTCCTCTCTGTGTTATGAGCATTGTTAATCCAACAGCACCAGACATTTCAGTTTGTGTTCTTACAATACTTCACCATTCCCTCCCCTGTAGAGTGCTGTATTTGGACGCCCACCCATGTCATAGTGCGGCAGTATGAAAATACCATTACTTACTGTTTCTTTTGGGATTGTAAAATAATTCTACCATCACAGGTGCCCCCTGTTCAGTGCATCGTAGGAGTCAAGATCAGTATTTGCATTCAGGATGCAGTTTTGCACAGTTTTGAATTAATCCAGTTTGTATTTTAATGCAGAAAATGAGAATTCAAGTTGTTGTTTGTATTTTAATGGGGTTTTTTTTTCTTCATTTTCAAACTAAAACTCAAAGCTATGTGAATGATAATGTATAATGCAAAATAAAAAGCCAACATCCATAAAACAAACAGGGATTACAGAAATGAGGTCATGTTTTGATGGATGCAACATTTAAAAACTATCAAGGTGAGTGCTGGATGGTATGTCAATTTTGTAAACTGAATAGAAAAGTATTACACCCAGAAAATATACAGTTCAACTGCTTTAACATTCTTGATACCTTTTGTGAAACCTCAGTAGAATGTGTCAGAATGTAAATTACCGGCATTTCAGGACAATGGTTTTTGTGAAGAGTAATGCTTTCCAGCCCTCATCACCCGCTGGTTTTTACTGATGTTTTCATGTAAAAGTTAGATCCACTGAGAGCTAGAGCTGGTAAAAGGGTGAAATCCATCTCAGAAATGGTCATTTAATGGCACAACACCAATTGGACATGGAACACAAAGATGGTAGAACATAAACCGCAGGTGACCACATGGCAGGGATGGTGATGTTAGAGAAGCTGGAAATGTATATTTTTACAAGGCAGTAGATGAACAGAAACAGTCCCTGAAGCTATACAGGTGTAAACAGAGGAGCAAGAAAGTCCATAGTCTTCTCTGGGCCAAAAGGCATGAGATGTGGAAGGAATGAGGGACAGTGAGGGGAGTTTTTGTTTTTTTTTATACTCAATGAAACCCACATTTTCTATATCTCTAAAGTCCTCTAAAAATGTATATGTGTGTGTGTGTGTATATATATATATATATATATACACATATAAATATATATATATATATACACACATATATATATATATATATATATATATATATATATATATATATATATATATACATATATATATATACACATATAAATATATATATATGTATATATATATATATATATATATATATATATATATATATACATATATATATATATATATATATATATATATATATATATATATATATATATATATATATATATATATATATATATATATATATATATATATATATACATAACTCACATAAAACACATCTGACCTCCAAGTCAAACAATATAATGTACTGTTTCAGTAAGTTTCTGAGAACAGGAGTACCATCCCACCTTCCTGCTTTCTTGTGGCATGCTCACACATAGGCCTACAGGTTAAGTATTCTGTTTCTTTTTGCATTCTGCTCCTGTTCCTGTCTAATCTCCAGGACTCCTTTGGCAAGATAACTCCCCCCTTGAACACAGAAGTATTGGATACATCTGTTATCTTCAAGATTTGGCCACAAGACTTTCACTCCTAAAAATGAGATGCATATAAAGTTGCTGATGTAGGACTTCCTCAACTGTTTTGCTTTAAGTAAGATTACCAACTGCAACTCCAAATGCAAAGTAGAGTCTTATCAAGTATAATTAAGTCTGCACTTAATTATACTTGATAATACCTAATTTACTTAATTAATAACTGTGTTCTTACAGTAATCACATGGATATTTAATCTGTAGAAAAATGCTTTTGAGAAGTTTTCACCAGTACTCTGGGGACAAAGGATGAGCAGCTCACTGGCTAACAACCTCACAGAGTCACAATAAACTGAGACACAATCCCTCACAAATGCTCATCTCCAGTGGCAGCATCACTATGGTTTACAGCCAAGGCTGTGCTCCGAGGGTCTTGCTGGAACATCACAATGCATCGGAGTGAACAAAGCTGGACCACAGCAGCTGAGGTTGTCCGTATGGCTCTGAACTGAGCATGCTTTTAAAATGCCCTCGATTGTCATCATTGTCATGCTGCAATTATACAAATCCTGAGCTGCTTGTCTGTATAAAGTCTTGGCATCCTACTGCTATTTCACATGAATGCCACACAATTTAATTGCTTTAAACGTGAGTGTGTGTCCTGGCAGTTTGCCTTTGATTGTGAGTATGTTGCAGTTGACTTTAGTAACTCTAGTCCCCCTGGTCAGACAGCTATGTTTAGTTGACCTTGAGTCATTGGCACTGATGTTTAATGAACAAAAGACTATCCGCTGAAGATGCATTTGCTTTTCAATAAAAGGTTTTGTGGGGTTTTTACCATCAACTGTATTTCTTCAGTGGCGGCTGTAGCTCAGGTGGAAGAGATGAGGTTTACTAACCAGGAGGTCAGTGGATTTATGCCTGGCTTCCCTGACTTAATATTAAAGTGTTCTTTAATAGGACACCAAACCCCACATTGCCCCCAATGCGTCCATGGGGGTGTGTATGGCAAGCCAAAAGAATGCAAGAGTGTGAGTGCTATTCTGTGGAAATGACATGCTGTGTTTAAGTGCTTTGTGTGGTCAACACATGATTATAAAAGGCTGTATAAGCATTGTCCATTCAGTGAAATCCTTTTTCTAAGCTTTTCTGTAAAAGAAGTATTCCCTCTAAATATTTCACATCCTAGAAGTGATACATTTACATGCCTATATCAGTTTTATTATCTGCTATGGTTCTGGTTGTTTATCAGTTTGATGACCAGTGATGTCGCAAGTGCTAGATAGGCAGTACTGATTGGCTTTGATGTTGAACTACAAGCCTCATTGTTATTTATTTTTCCCATCTATTTAGCTTTTTTTCTGTACATTTGGTTCATTTTTGTCCAGTACTCTAAACCGAAACACAGAAATGACTCACTCTTTCTTCTCTCCATCTCTAATATCATTAGTACACAAGCAAGGCTCTGAAGTGTATATTCTTCGTATACTCAAGTAGCTCTCGGCAGCTCTGAAGCCCATCTATCATTGGGTGAATGCAGTTGATAATTCCTGCACAACTGCACCATGCACTCATTTGTGCTGGTCATGCACAATAGCCTGACTAAATTAGGTAAAAGAACACTGTGGCAGAGCTCTCGCACTTGGAACATGTGATTGAATGCATTATTTTCTGTGGCAGACACTGGTCACATATGTGCTCTGATAAAAATCACCAAAACATTAATTAATTAAAGGAGTCATAACCTGGTCTTTTCATGTCTCCATTGTCCTCTAGGTGTTTTTAAATAGCTGTTTAAAAATTTATTAAACCAATTAATGTCTTAAAAAGTGCTTGACTGGACCATTTATTCATAATAAAAGTTTTCTCGCGAGATTTCATGAGAGATTTTGACAAACATAGACGTTAGTTTAAATAATGTTAAGGAGGTGCGCGCTGATTGATTGTTGGAAGGGAGGGCGGGGTCCAGTAGGGAAGGCGGGGCCCAGTAGGGAGGGTGGGGCCCAGTAGTCAGATGCTAAAAACAGCAGCAAGTGATTGCAGCTAACCTGAAAGCAGCAGCTTTCTGAATTCAACTATGTATGTTTGAACCTGACTCCGAGTCTGAGAGGGAAGATACCAAGATGGTGAAAGGAGCATGTTTACAACAAACTGTCTCTGAATGGTAAAGTTGTAATTTTAATGTCTGCTCACCTTGTTGTGAAGTCAGATAGCATGTTGACAAAGAGGCATGTCGTTGATGTAAATACGTCTCAATTTCATTCTGTGTTGGACCATTTTTTTAAAATATGAATGTATCTTTTTTTTAAAAAAATCTGCAGTTAGAGATGTAAAAAATGAAGTAATGTTGACCGCTGCATCATATTTCCCTACCAAACTTACACACATGCCACACAGAACTTACCGGCAGCTAGATATGCACACACACATTTAAACGACACGGAACTGCACAAAGTAACGCGTTTACTTTAGGTTTTATTTACTGTTTATTTTAATTAATTCACCTATTTAGATGTTCTGTTTTAGCCAGGAGTCTGGAAAATGTTGGGATTTCCACATGACAAATCTCTGGTTGATTTAGCCAGCATGTGGCCATGTTACTGTACAGATAAATAACATGAAGTCAAATATCTTGCATAAATGAAGCTCACAGTGTGGCTGAAAAGGCTTCCTGCTGACCTATGTAGACCCATGTTTTATATATGCAGCATCACCATCTTTTATGTTGTTCTAATTATCGTCTCTGTTAAGCTGCACATGTGGAAATTTTGCTAATAGAAATAGAATAAGCACACAGCAAGATATTACTTACTAATGTGCTTGGAAAATAAAATGTCTCTTTTTCATTTCTCAGGTGCTCAGAAGGAAGGATGAAGCTCCAAACTCCCCCGTGTCTGATCCGACATCCTGGCATGGAACCTGTCGGTTTAAATGCTTTTTCATTAAAAAATGCAATAAACATTTATAAGCAGGATTGGTTACATTTAACCATTAGAGGAAATGGGAGCTAATTAAAAGACAGCTGTAAAAGATAATATGTTTTTGCAATTTTATAAAAACAAATAGTAACTTTGCTGCAGTCACTTAGGACAAACATAATTTAACTGAAGTAAATAAACAACTTTACCATATACACATTTTTTTATCTGACTTTTGAATGTAAAATGTAAAGCTGATGCAAAAAATAACAGCTCATCAAAACACAATGTTATTATTACTGTACAGAAATAAAATCAATGCTCATTTTTAATGTATTAAAATATAATGATACATTTCACTCTTTGTTATTGATTCTGTGAACACACTAGCATTTTCTGGGTTAAATATGGTTAAATGTGTTGTCTCGTGGTTCTGGAGCCAATGAGCAAGCCTCCAAAGTAATCTTCCTCTTCCTCCAGACTGAGTGGAGGGTTTTTCAGGGATGGCTGTTAGGACCAGGGAAGGCTGGAACCACGGTATCAAGAGATGTGCAAACTCCTACATCATCTTCACTGCTGTCACCTGGGTTCCTTTTCGGCAGAGTCAGATACTGACATCAAAACAAGCAAGAAAAGTGCCTTTTAGCTTCCATTAAGAATGTACATGTGTTTGATTAATTATCAACTGCTGTACATAAAATTTATTAAAAAGACAACAAACCTGTACTTCTGAAGTGAGGTGGAAAGTCTATCAGCCAACATCTACCTGTAGACCGCTGGTGCTGCGCATGGCATGAGATGTGCTGGACTAAAACTTGCAAATAGAAGTTAGAAAAATATCAGATCATCTTGTGAATAGATTGTAGATGTAAATACCAGCATTTTATGAGTCATCAAAATATTGCAATACCAATAGATAAAATCAAATAAAGCTCTTTCATGCCAAAGGCATCTCAAAGTTTTTGCATACTTTTTAAAAAAGATATTAAATAAAACAGGTTTTCACACACCAAAATATGCAACATAGAATATTAAAAACACACTTTTATTTCACACACTGATATACACAGACAATGTCCCCCCTCCCCCCTCCCCCACAAACTTCATGTAGATAAAAATACATAAAAATAAAAGTAATATCTGGCTTGATGTGAACGTGACAAAACATATATTTCAGATCAATACACGCCAGAAGTCATCGTATCCACAGAGACTGTTGGCATAGCAACCACCCAGATAAAAGCAGGTGGGGGTCCACACCTCAGCCATAACATGTAGGACCCTCCACCACCACACTTTGCAGGAGCAATAAAGTAAACAGTGACTACAAACACTACAGCCCCTGGAACACAAACAGTTCACCAGCTTCAGCCTCGGGGAGGCTCATTTCTGCCCAGTGTTACCAATAAAATTTATCCGCAAATGTTACGTCCTGGACAGCTTCTCTTTTTACATACATTACGTGAAAATGTCAGAAATAAAAAGTTTGCGTTCTGGTTCAGTGATAAAATCTGATGCTATTGGAAATAAAGAGGCAGTAAGATGTCACCTTTTATCCTCCCTGATGAAATGATGCCAGCATCAGACTACATGATGGTCACCATGTTAGATGAAATGATAACAACTGCCATGTCGTGGTCAGCCACCAGCATGCTGACAAACCAACCATCATGAATACTGTACTTAATAATAAGAAATAGAGAAGTCTTTTACAAACATTTACGATGAAGAGCATAAGATAGATATAAGACAGAGCAGGAGGTTAAACCTTTAAGCTTGTCCTGTTAGCATTAGCGTTAGCATTATCTGCATCAGGTTAAATCACGCCTCAGTCACAACAAAAAATAACTTTATATCAGCAGCAAAACCTACCGACTGCATTGATGAAGAGCCGCTTAAAAGTCTCAAATGCCCCTATTTCCAGCAGCAGCAATGTTGATGTCCTCTTCACCTATATTTTTCCCAAATGTTTGCAAAATGCACAAGCAGGCCGCAGCCGGCAGAGATGCAAGTGCATCACAAAAAATAAGGTAATCCATCTATCCCTGGTAGTTTGGTCCGCTGATGAAGGGAGAGAAAAACCATTCCTGTGTTGGTTTTAGCAACAGACAACCAAGCAGTGGACATGGGATCACTGTTTCCACATCTTCTCACATCTTGTTGATAACTTCGACTGTGGCAGGCCCAGCAGGTGTATTGAGGCATAGAAGAGGGGTGGGTTTAGGTCTAGAACAGGGGTGGGTTTATGTAATTTGCTATCCAGATTGACAAAATCCCAGGGGCAAATGAAAAAACAAAAAAAAAACAAGACTTCAGCCCTGAGGACGGTTTTGCTGCGAACAAAGCGCCCAGACGAAAAAACCTGACCGTCTTCAAAAGAAAGGCTTCCGGGAATGTTACCACTTCCAGTCAACGCCAATACACACGTTTTAACTTGAAAAAGTGATGACCGGGTGATGACCCCTTTAAGTCTTTGGCCCACTGCAATTAATGCAGGGAAATGTACTGTAGATGCTCCACGGCATCTTTTGATGTATGTCTGTATATATGTATGTAAGTATGTATATATATATATATATATATAAAAGCTTGCCAAGTGACATGTGATATACACACAAGATGTGTTGTGCCATGAAATGACCATTGGTCGGTCAGTTTTAATACTCAATATTTTCTGCATTAGGGCCTGCATGGAACCATAACATTCTGTGATGCTCCTGCACAGTTAGTTCACTCGGCACAGCAGGGATTAAGACTCCACAATTTTATCATGTAAAAACAAATCATCTGCACTCAATGTACATTGAGTACCATAATGTACAATGTTTCTGTTGTGTGGAGTATGCCCTGTAGATTTCCTTTATGCAGTGGTACATTTATGTACTTCTCTACTCAAAACCAACTTTTCTTTTCCAAGTTTACCTTATGTTATTCCAACAGTCTATATTAGTTGTATTGACTAAAGCAAAGGTAAATCATAATGCATATGGTGTTACATACAATGGACTATGTATTGTGAGTGTGAGCTTTAGCCTTATAATTCAGACATTTTTTATCACACATTATGAAGGATATTCACAAGGCAGTGTCCCTTGCTTCTTTTTGTTCATCACCTTCTTTTCCTAATTTCTTGGCTTGGTTTTTACTATAAACAACATGCATGTTCATTTTTTGCTGCTAAACAGAAAAAGATGCCTAAATGAATTGTGACATTCCTAAAACTGGCTAAAAGCACATCAATGAACTGTCATCATGGGTGTTTGTGTTGTATCTCATTTAGCCTGTTGCGGCTTCTCGTGGTTCAAACAAGTTGACTATAATTGTGTGTGTCCGCATAGTGATTTCTCCAGGCAGAAAAATGCTGGCAGGCACTGGAATAAACAAATAATGTTCATCAAAACAAAAAAAAAAAAAAAAGAAAAAAAAGAAGCAAAAGAAGCTTCCCTCTCACCAAGGTTGACTACAACAAGCTTGCAATTGGAACAAGGATGAAAGAACAACATTCAACATTGTCCAGGCACATGTGCCTACAGATGGGCATTTGTTGCCTGAAAAGTGTGAAGAGTGATGACTCCAGCACCTCTTTGAAAACTTCTGAGATTTTCAACTAGTGCTTCCAGAGGCTGCATAACAAAGGGCGGAACGCTCTAAACAGGAACGCAAGCTCCAGCACTTTTTGTACCATTCACTCTTCCCTCACTAGGAACAGCTGAATAAGATAATAATTCTTTTTTAAAAATGCTGAAGGATGTTGCTTTGGTTAGAGAATGTATTATTTACCTGGTCTTTAGTTGTGTTGATTGAATTTACAATCAAATGCTTTGAATAGCACATTTCTTCTACCTCTGAAAATCCCAGAGAGCTTTCAAAAAATAAGCACATGTTTAAATAGTCTAATTCTATACTACATCAGTTTTGAACATCAAAAGAAACAGAGATTTATTTGATCATTCTTTCGTCATGTCATCTGGATTGTTTGTCTATTAACATAAACTGAACAACATAAGCTGAGCTTCACAAATGCTAGTAGTTTGTAAAGAGCCTGTGTGTAAGATGTAGAGATCTGGTCGCAGCAACTGCAACTTTAACTGCAACTTTAGTGAGATATTCTCCAACAACTACTTGTTGAAAAAAAAAAGCACAGTGTGTAAAAATGACTGACATCTAGTGGTGGACATGGAAATAGGAATTACATCCAATACCAAGCGCAGTTGTAAATGGACGGTGGCTGTCAGTGGCCAAAATTCTTCCAATACTCTTGTTTCCACAACAAGTAGATGCATTGACTTTAGGTATAGCAATGTATGAATTACTGGTGAATTCTTCAATGTGTCTTTTAATGTGTTCAGATTGTTTCCCAAACAGTGCTCCAACATCACATAAAGTCAGTTCTGCAGAATTTCTCATTTACTATATGCTACCTCGTAAGTACAGAGGTCTCTCACATGAAGAATTGTCTATACAGAGACACTGTAGCAAAAATGGTGGCACAAATATGGCAGCAGGTGGGTATGAATGGTATATTCTAAGAAAATCAGAATAAACCAGTAGATACCAGTAGAAACAGTTTTTAATGATACATAAAATTTGATCATATTTCATTGACCTTCTGATTTAGTTACTTGCTGGACCCTAAAAATCCCTTCTGGACAACATTTTTATTTTCATTTGTCTCATCTTGGGGTCATTATGGACGCCCAGCTTTATGGAAGATTCATAACAATATTTATAGCATTTCATGGACTAAAGTTCTCCCACTTAGAGAATGGGAACACAAGGAATATTCTTTTATTTAGTATCCACAAAGTTGTTCTTTTCATATTGCACTACTTATGAAGATACTGTGGAAATCATATAGCAAATACTAAATGAGAAATTCTGAGGGGTGAAATTCAGAGTGTTCCAACAGTTCCCGAAAAAAAGATAAAAAAAGATAAAATCCTTTAAATTAAAGATTATTATTAAACAGTCTAATTGTGGCTGGAATGAAGGACCTTCTAAACCTGTCAGTCCTGCATCAAAAACTAATCTTAAAGCTATTATCTTTGTTTTGGGCTGATGGAGATCAGTGCGTGTTTGTTGTCTTTTACCTGTTGTCTATGATATGAGTCCAAGGTCTGTAAGCTTTTGTTGTGATAAATGTTTGTCCTGTTTTATTGCCCAGACACAAAATACACAGCAGAGCATACATATCAAACTTCTTTTAGAAACTTGAAGAAATGCTATCCTCATGGTGTTTGGTGTATGTTGGTGCAAGTTATGGACAAACAAAAGCTTATTGGGGGATTTGTGTTTACTGAGATTAAGGTTGTTTTTCCAGCACCATGATCACTTCTTAACATGTAAACACACTGAGCATCACAGCAAGCTGTTTTAGAGCATGTTCTGTGAAAGCAGATCTTATCCTCCTGCACCCAGAGAATGAACCAGCTGCATTAGACCTGCCTGAAGCTTCAGCTTTGCCACCACATTTTGTTTCTTTCCTCATTCTGTTCCACACAAGCTACTGAATAGCACTGAAGATGTTCATAATGGAAATTTATGCATGGATTTTTTTCCCCTCTCATCTCTCGCAAACTTTCGGTAAATACACATAATCAAATATGAACATTTCAACACCTAGTAACTTATCTGTTCAAGCTTGATATTCATGTTGAGGAAAAGCACAAGCAAACAGTCTTCACTAAATCTGGCAACGTTACTGACAGGTTATTATTAGAGGCAGTTAAGAATTGGGGTATCTCGATTTACTCAGACGACTGTCAGTCAATAGCACTGTCCTTGGGGGGAAAAAAAATGAAATGATCCCTATTAGGACTGCTGTAGCCTTAAGGTAAAGACTGCATGGAGGTTGTGACCAGAGGGTATAGGAAAGTGTGAACAAAAATAAAAAAAGCAGTTGAATTGTACTGTGCTGCCTCTCAAGAGCCAGTACATACAGTAAGTGTGGTTTTGGAAGGGACTTAAACCACTCTCTGCAATGCAGCTGCTAAGCAAAAAAAATGACATTTATTTTCTTTACTTCTATTGGGGATTTTTGCTTTAAAGCATAGAGGTGCCATCATAACCTTTCACAAAAAGAGAAAAAATAGAATATGCTGGATGTAGTTATAGCACACATTGTTTCAAGGCTCAAACATTCAGTCCACTTACCCTCGTGGAAAAGTACCAGGTTTAAAAAAGTGTGTTTATAAAGAGGAATGGACAGAAAGATGAAATGCGCCATTGTTTTGCAGTGAACCCTTTGTGACATGATACATTTTAGGATTATTGAACATAACATTGAGCTGGAATAAGTTGGTATGGGTTTTAATTTCTATTTGTCTTTAACAGAAATGCAAATTTGTGCACATGAACACACAAAAAAAATCCTATAGTTAGGGACTTTTTCATGTGTTTGGAGCTATTGTCCACATTGAAATGGAGATTATAGTGGACTGAACGTGAACACCTTGCAGGACATGGATGTTACTGTCTCTAACTGCAATATTCATTTGTGGACTTGAAGACCAGAGTTTGTAGCCTGTGAAGACAATTTGGATGCTTTTCTTTAAAGTGGAACTATTATGTGTATTTCAGGCTAATTTATTTTTATTTCTGAGACCAGAAGGGCTGGGATTGATCAAGTTATTGTCACAAATCACTTTGTTTACTTCAGACCGACCCTCTCCGTAGGCTGTCAGATCAGCCTGTGGGCAAAACGAGTGGATTGAGACTCTTCTGCATTAAGCCCCGCCTCCCACCACTGCACTACATCGCAACCGCAACTGCTTTCGCCGTCATTGTAACATCTCATAAACAGAAGGATTAGGCTAATACGAACTCAATAAAAACACAAAATACAATGTCAACACATAGCATACAGTCTTACATGTTGGAACCTGAATCAGACCCTGAAAACGAAGTGGAAAACAGCAACCCACAGCAAGGAATGCAGCAGGATGTCTCTCTTTGGTAAACTCACCAGCCATCGTTGGAAATAACTTTAACTGATGTTTTCCACCCACCTGATGTATTTGTACATGCCCTTGTTAACAATAGAAAGTAACCAATCACCGAACCTTATCCCCCGGGACGTCACAAAGATTTCCAAGTAGAAATAACTCTCTAAAACGAAGCGTTTTTCGTCGCCATGGAAACCGAACAGAGAGAGTGCTGGAACTCAAACTCAAACATGCGTTTAGGTGATTAAAAAACGGTGCCGTTCACATGTCTGATGAGGATTCAACACTGTAACACTGTAGAAAGCTCAGAAAAGTTAAAATACCATAATAGCACCCCTTTAATTTGATGTTAAGTGGAGCAGGAAAATATTACCACCTAAAAGAGCCTGACTGGAGCTCCTGAATCATAAATGGAACCTATTCCTTAAATTTAAAACAAAACGTATTTTTAAAAATGCTACTAAATGATGAATAAAACAAGCATTTGGCCTTGAAATCAGTGGCAATCCAAAGAGAGAATTATAGAGTTAACTTCCACGGCATTGCAAGGGTTGGACTTACATGCACTAAAACTCCAACCTGGGCAATCAGAGACCATGCAAACACAAAAGGCCCAGCTAAAGTTGCACCTGTAGCTTCCTTTTTCTGAGGCAGCAGTACTAATCACAGAGAAACAACAATGTCCTAAAAAAAGAAAAAAAAAGAAAGAAAAAAAACTAATGAATTAGCAGCTTAAAACATCTGTTAGATCACCAGGCATGGGGAGGCTGATTAGCTATTTCAATCCAATAATGGTTATTTTTCAGTAATGATCGTGGCTGAAACAGGAAGCTGACTAGTAAAATATTTATATAGACTATATAGCTCTCTAGATGTTTACAAATTTCACTTTAAGGGATGATTGAAGGATGAGCAAGATGAAAAATATATGCACTTGAATTAATATTTTGCCTCAGAGCTCAATACCAGCCTTTTGAATATTTTACATAATGCAACTTAGTCAGCCTGGATGCTGTGATTAAAGGCAGCTTAGCTGAAATTGTTTCACTTCTGTAGTTATGTTGTGTTCTGGAACGAAAGAAACGGGAGGTATTTAAAAGAAAACTGAAAGAAATGTGAAGCCTCTTTTGCATTCAGTTCTACTCCAAGGATTACAAAACATAATGAAAAGTGTTTGTGGCTGAAAGAACATCATGTAAATGATAGCATTAGAAATATTTTATATTTTTACTAGAGTAAAACCAAGACAGTGGGTGAGTTTGAGTAAACCATTCTAACAAAATTTGATTCAAACACTTGGGATGTGGTTATTCAGATTAATTGATATAATATTCATTATCAGCTTTAGATAATTATTCTAATTTAATCCTGTGTAATATGAAAATCTCATGCTTATTTTAAGATAATTATTCTTAATTAAGTTAAAATGCTCAACAAGTTGGGCAGCGCAGTGTCACTGCAGGTTTTGTGCTGATGTGATTCATAACTGAGACGGATTACGAAGGTCCACTGAAGACGCTCTTCCTGGTAACCAAAGGAACGCTCTGGTTGAGCAGAATTATGACAACCAGTCACCATGCTTTCCAAGCATGAACTTCTAATTAGACCAAATAAATGAGTGGCAATCTTTCAGCATGGAAATAGGCAACTACTAGCTACAATAGACTCTAAACTCTATTAAATCTGTAATGGAAATCATTTATCATGCTTATGGTGTGTGACCTACACCTTTTGTATAGACTGCTTAATATTCTACCTGTATTGCATAGTTGGAAGTCTCACTTGGAACATTATCAGTCATCAACATTTTGTTCCTGAGCTCTTCTCACTTTCACAAGGAAAACCTTGGAACAGTTTGCAGAGTGGCCTCAGCTGAGACAAGGATGATTTCATTACTATGCATTTCTGTCTTCATCTTTGTCCGTGTGCAGTGAAGTTTAAAGAACGAACATTAAATGCTGTGCTTTGCAAAACTCATTTTAAACAGTCCATTTCAACACTTAAAACAATTACATCCTGGTGAAGATGATGTATGATAAATAAATGATAAGGCTGATTAGTAAATTGTGGAATAATATTTGTTATTAGAAGTGGACCTGCTTTGTAAGCATTTTGGAACTGAAACCAACAACATTTTGTCAAATATTTAGCTGAACACATACTTCAAAAGAGACATATTATAGCTGATTTTCAGAGGGTTGAAGTTTCCTGAGGTTTGAAAAGAAATATAAAGTATGTGTCGTACTTTGGTTCACATAATGTAGCGATACAAATTCTTTTTCTTAAACCATAAATCTACAGCCGTGTAACGACAGGGTTTAAAGTGGCTCTATTATGCACATTTCAGTCAAATTGATTTTAATATGTAGGTCAAGAAGGGCAAGAAATAATCAAGCATTTCTCACAAAACCCCTTCATTCATTATGTATCGATCCTCTCGGATCCGCCTCTGCCAGAAAGAAGCGAACAGAAAAGGTTCCGCCCTATGCCCTGCAGGCTGCGTCTGATTGGTCAGCTGCTAGGAGTAGTCATACTGAGCAGTGAAGGTGGGCGTGGCTTTCTTCTCGTAAATATGCACAACCTAGAGAAGATGACCAATCACAGAGTTTTTCCTCTGGGACGTCACTAAAATTTCGAAGTAGAAAACACTAAAATCAATCGTTACTGTTACCATGGTAACCAAACATAGAGTGCTGGAAAATTCAAACATGCGTTTAGATGATAAAAAATAACCGGCGCCGCTCATATGATAAGTATTCAACACTATAACACTGTAGGAAGCTCAGAAAACTAGAAATAGCATAATGGAGCCTCTCTGAGGTATTGCATGGCGCACTGACCCCATGCACCCCTCTCTGGAAAAGGTTTCATCTTCATGAAGGTCTTTAGGTAAAGTTTGTCCCCACCAAAGAGAACCTAAACTTTTTGATTGTCAGGTTTTCATCAGATGCTACATTAACCTAGGTAAAAGCACGGTTTCATGGTATAGATGCTGAAGGCAATTATTTGCTGACCAGCGGATTCTTTACACACCATTTAAATAGCATGCATTTTCTTCATCATGAACTGGCTGTGTAACCCCAGAGCTTCAGTACAGCTCTATTTCTCTGTGTCGACAACTGTTGCCTATAGGCTACTTTTAATTCTGTTGAGTTCATGATAAATTGGACATCAGAATTTACAAGTTCTAATGGGAAAAATAAGCAGTTGTAATTAGATGCTGGATTTAATTGGGATATAAAACATTGAACAATGTACTGGTTGAGCATTTGCTCATTTATTTCCCAAGTAAGGTCAGATGATAAGACTCTGTTGTTAATGCCAAACTAACAAGGTTTCAATGCCTCACTTGGGTGGTACACCATGTGAAACTAGGCAAAAATGTGTGTTTCCCATGAAAAATTTCTATGCAACATAGTAGTTGGTATAACTATTGTATGGGACGATACTGCAGTGTCTTTTGATTATGAGGATGATGATGATGATGATGATGATGGAACAGATAAATGAGCCCCTTAAGACAACAGTGGCAGTCATGTTTTTTTCTTTTTTCATTTTTTAAAATTTTATAAAAGATTATAGCATTTTTTGCGATGGACTGGTGAGCTGTCCAGAGTGTACCTTGCCTGTCCCTCAAAGCCAGCTGGGATAGGCTCCAGCTTCCCCGCGACCCTGAATTGGATTAAGCGGTTCGGAAAATGAATGAATGAATGAATTATAGCATTTTATCTATTAATAAATTGAATTGATATAATTTGAACAATTTGCTAAATGTCAACATACTGTGTGAAAATATGTACTGCAGTATATGATACTTAATATGTAATGCTTTTAATTTATTTAATGTTGTTATAGTTATTTCAATCACGCAGTTCTTCATGCTTGCTTGAGCGATTTATTATTTTTTTAATCACAACCAGTCCAACTCTTTGTTTTTTTTCTGCTCATCTTCTTTTTAATTTTAACTTAATTGCTTCATTTTTTTATTGAATGCCATTTGCTATGGTGCACAGCAGAAAAAAACACACTAAGTTTAGATAAGAAAAAAGCATATAAAACTGCATGCTCAAAATTGTATTTCATGTTGCTTTTTTTTTTTGAAGAAGAAGAAGAAGAATTAAAGTGATTTTACTGTTCATACACAGCCATATATGAGAGTTTTAGCAATAAAAAATCAAATCTGTGCCTGCTCTGAGCTTTGACTTTGCCATCACTGAACTATTATCTGGCTGTTTTTCTTGAGGTGACTTACTCTTACAATTAATCTTCTCTTTCTTTTCTTGCTGCATCTCCACTTATCAGAACGCAAGAGGCACAGTGGAAATGAATGGACCAACACAAAACAATGGCAAAAAAAAAAAGAAAAAAAAAGAATGCCTTTCACCAATAGCTGAAGCAGCATGGGCGCTGACATCATATCACTCCCACATCTCCCCCTCTTCATTTCAGCCCCACCCGCTCTTTTCCATTACCAAGTCAGTCCGTGTCCCTGTGTTATTTAAAGCCAGAGATCCTCCCTCTCGCCGAGCCACTGTGTTGCATCTGTCTGCCTCGCTGCTTGTGTGTCTGGGTGTGTGTGTGTATGTGTGTGTGTGAGAGAGAGAGAGAGAGAGTGCGCTAAAAAACCCAAGCAGCCAGTGGGAGAGCTAGAGAGCAGGGAGAGAGACACAGGGGAAAGGCAAAAAGCATCTGAGAAGGGAGAAGGAACGGGAGTGTGAGACAGCTATGAAATTCATCCAAGCTATTTGCTTACTGCTTCTCTGCCCAGCTTTGAGCCTCAACACCAGGTAAGAGACAAATAAGAGTGTGTTTTTCTTTCAATTTTACCCTGATATTGACTCTGAAACAAAAGCGGGAATAGGTTCAGAGCATGCCTCAGCCAATCTTGGATTACTAATCTGAAGGTCTGCTCAGTCCTGCCAGATCCTGAAGCCTTAATTCATCCTGGCAGAGGCTCTCTGCGCGAAGCATGTTGGATACTGAAAGACTTAAAAGGAGGAAGGAAGGGCTTATCTGTTCAACTAGGCTATTATCTTTCTCACTTCGCGGCAGGCTGAGCGACAGTCCTCTTGTGGTGGTAATTCACTGAATTTTCCTCCTCCGATGCCTCCTGAATAGCGGCGACATTGTTTTTTGGGACTTTTGCTGCCTGCTGGTCTGAGAGAGAGCAAGTTGAAGTGAAGAGAACTGAGAGAAAGGACAAGGCTACTTGTGTTGCAGTGCTTTAAAAAGAGCAGGTGCTTGTTTCTGTTCCTGTATATGTACTTATCTGGATTATCTGCTTTTGAAGGGGGGAAAAAAAGAGCTGAAGGAAAAGTGATGGGCAAGAAGAATGAGTAAGAAAGAAATATGTGGGGATGGGAAGTTTTAATGATTAATTATATCATTGATAAAATCCTCCCCAGTCCCTGCCAGTGCCTGACACCACTGCCTTAATGAGAGCCGTGAGAAGAAATTCCGGGCTTGACTATTCCATAGAGAGAAGAAGACATGCATTATAAACTTGGCTTTTCATTTTCTCCCCATTTCCTCAAGCACTTGAATATTGTTGTCATCTTTTTGAATTAAGAGGACGCAGTTTCAGAGGAAAGCATGCAGGGAGAGAACAATAGCTATGAAGGCAGCTTTTTGTTGAAGAATTAAACCAAACAGACCAATACCAAGATTATCCTGGCGTTATGCTAAACACAAAAGGGGGGCATGCAATGTTTGATTTTGCCTCCAGAGTTACAGTAGATTAGTAAGGAAATCCAAGACTATTGCCTAATATCCAAAATATTAGTAAAAACAAGAGGTTCAGTGATGATGGATGAGTCATATAAGCTGGGTCTGTACTGGTGTGTTAACCTCTAGAATTTAGTTGTCAGCATATTATTCATACGTACACCCTTTTCTGTATTTTCATACAAGCATGGAAACACATTGTTCATTTATATGTTGAAATATAAATTAACTGATGCAAGTAAGTTCTCATGTGTAACTGTTAATCAACTAGCTTTTGTCTCTAAAGCTTTTTTTTTTAAACAGCATATGCCATCATCACTCTTCGAGGTTCTAATTGGAGAGGGAGGCATTACGTATAGTAATTTGGCAGGTCAGCACAGATTGTATGCTACCACTTGAGGGGGAAAGTCATGAAAAGTAATTACCAGACCACACAGATATAATCAGTGTTTTATTAGATGAGTTGTTTCTAAACTCAGAGGGAAAAACAAATAAATAAATAAATAAAAACATGCTCAGAAGCCTATTTGTTGTTCGAGGCAGAGGGTTTTCCAGGTAAAGGTGACGCCTTTGCTGTAACGCTGAGAACCTTTTATTTACTTTCTACCCAGGGAAGCAAAAGGAAGCCTGTGCCTGTTTCTAAACAGATTTGGAACGCCATAGCTGCCTATTTTGCCTTTGGGAAACATGGGATATAAGCAGCTAATCTTAAAATGCTGTAAAAGAAGAAGACAATGTTCTGGGGGACTTTACATAGTCATCACGCCGCCTTTCCAGAGCTTCCACCTCAGTCAGTAGTTTTCTTGTTTGCCATTATGAACTCACTTTAAAAAGAAAACGCCTTGTAATTTGTCCTTCAGTTATTGTTTTTCAGATTTTTTTTCTTTTTTTTTTTTATCTTTCGTTTTTTTTTCTTATTTCAGTCAAGGTTCTGAAAGTAGTTTTTATTTTGTAAGAAGGGCAAAAACTATGTACCTACAAGGACAGCTTGACATTATTTTGCTGTTTGTACGGATTTGTGGTTATGATTCCACTGAGTGATTCATCTCTACTAAGCAGATAAAATGCTCAACCTACATGTATCCCCATCGTCTTCCTCTTGTGCTGCCAACATGTCAATTATCAAATAAACAGAGCACAGTTAGCTATTCTTTTATAATCCTGCTGTAATTAAGTGCAGTATTATCTTGCTATGCGTTATAGTGATTAAAATTAAACCTGACTTGGCAGATTTTTGTAAAAGCTATGCAGAGGACTTTTTTTTGGATGTACCCTAAGAAAACCCCTGCTTTGTTTTGGAATAATGACATTTTGTGGGTTGTTTTGTTTATGTAGGTAGCACTTCAAACCATTATGACATAATTGTTTTGTGAAGCATCTGTCATATCTGTTTCGGTTTTAGAGGTCAGAGATGCAAACTATCTACTTATCATTTGTGAAATCCAATTTTGTATTATCTATTTTTTGCAATAGTGTCACAGTAATGAGATATACTGCGAAGTACATCTGCCATGGAAAAATGAATCGCGGTTTCACCTGTCTAGTTTTCATAGTGTGGTGGCTCACTTTTCTTGATTCCCTATCATCTCATCAGTGGTGCGTGAGAAAATCCATTTCATATGTTTAGTGCAACCTTCATTGGTTGACCTGATAAAGTTGCCTTGAGGAATGAGAATCACTGAAATAGGAGCAATGTCAATTTTTCATGTTTTATAGCAGCAGCTTTTGGTCTCCAGCTGGAATCTCACATGGACTCCCTTTGTTTTACCTCGCATACCAAACGTTTTGTATTGACTGCTCGCACGGCATTTGCATTTCGACTTTGCGAGAAACACAAGATTCCGATTTGTTTTGCATTGCCTTTTTTGCAAGTCTTTGCACATATGTGGGCTTAGTAAAGAAGTATTTGCTTTTAATAAATTCAATTGGTTTCTCAGTCTGTGTATAAGTGGCGCATGGCTGTGTGTCATTGCAGAAATCAATTGGTACTTAGGTAGAACACAAGATTGCATTGACATTAGCCCCATGAGATATGACTGTCCACCTCTGGTTGAGAGTTGGGAGGCTGTAACAGTAAGCCAGCTCTGCTATATTTTGACCTGTTTTTTTTTCTGTACAGATCAAACAGCTCCACCTTTATACACTTTCAAATATTCCCTTTCAGGCATTTCTTGAAACATATTTGACACATTGTCTTGACACCATCTTTGATGTCTGTTACCTCAGCAGACTTCTCTTGGAAGCAGTGATATGTGGTGGGATCCCCACAACATCAAGTATTTATGAGTGTTTTGGACCACAATTAAAAGGACTGCAGAAAGCTTTGGATTATACATACAGTGCAGCCACATTGCTGTATAAATTAGTAGCTGCTTGTAGATTTTAATCACACTAACGTTTTCTGACAACACAATGTGTCCTCGCACATCATGTGGAAATGTATCTGGTCTTCATGTCCATAGAGGCTCAGCTGAACACATAGATTGACATTTATTGCGAGTTCAGTCGATATTTTCTGGAAGTAACAATGAAGGAATGCAATACAACATCTGAGGGAAACTCTACGTGATCTATCAAAACAAATACTCACTGCCGGAAATTTGTTTTCATTTATGAAGAAAGGAAATGTAAAGGTATAAAACACTGCATGCAGTATTAAGTAGATGGAGATTTTGATTTATTTAACAGGCAGAGCTTCCTACACCAATGAGACTATATTTAACATGGATAATCAGTACAAATAAAACCTTCCCAACCCTGGTGTAGGCTTACAACTTTGGTAACGACATGGTTACCTCAGTAAATCTGTGATGCGTAGCAATATATCTTGCATCCATCTTTTTTTTCTGGTGTTTTTTTTATCAGTGTAGAACTATGTAATCTTGGGAAGACAATGAGATACTTTGAGTTATTTTGATGAAAACAATTTATAATCCCTTATTTCAGCTGGGGGTGATTGTCGTATGTAAAATATTTTTCCTGAAAAATTGCTGAAGGAGTTTTTTTTTTTTTTAAAAGCAAAGACAAAACAATTATATTTACAAATGATCTGTTCCATATAGTTACCGTCAAAGCAGGGTAACAATTGAAATTTCAGTAACCGATTTCTCCTTTAAATAAGCTTCACTCTATTTCAGGTTGTCTCAGGTTATCGGATTAGATTCCCATAATTTGAATGAATAAGAATTTTATACAAACATATGCTAAGTTTGAACTCAATTTTATGCCTTTGCATTTGTGCATTGGTGTGTTTGTGCAGAGTAGGTTTGTGGAACTTGATGAAAGGGTTTTAAGTGCTGGGACTATTAACAGTAACTTGTGCAAATACTAAGAAAATGTCATTAGAAATATGTCAGTTTCCAAAATTTGTATTTTAAAATTCATGTAAACATGTTATTTGCATCCCTGTGATGGACTGGCGACCAGTCCAAGCCCTGACTCTCACCCAGTGATTGCATAAGCACCAGCTTCCCAGCCACCCTTAATCGGACTTTACAGTTAAGAAAATGAAAGAATCAATGAATGTTATTTACACTGGAATTGTAAAAAATCAAATCTTTTTATTTTGGATTTGCAGCCAGTTAATGTGGTTGGAGTGAAATTATGCTTCCATTTATATGATCAAATAGACTTGAATGGGCCAACTTGCTTTGCTATTTTTTTTTAGTTTAGATTATTTAATTCATGTATGTTTTTAATTTTTTTTTGTGAAAAGGCTGAACTTGTCCCTTGTGCATATGTATTGTGACGAGCACAATGGTCTACTTTGTATGTAACCATACGGACGCTCTAATAGAAGGCTGTGCTCTCTGTAATAATTTAGCTCATGCATAAAAAACAGTTTGGCAATAAAATGCTCACGATTTCCCATTTTCCTATGCCATCAAACAACACCCAAGCAGAGATGATTAGATGAATGACTTTCAGGGGTGACATCCTAAGAGTGACACAAAATGATATTTGTGCAGCCTAGTAATGTCCTCAGCACAAATCAAATGGCAAGAGATAATTAAAATTCAAAGAACGTGAAGTAATGGTCACACCATAGCAACCAAACTGGCCTCATGACAGTAATGAAGTGGACCACAATAAACAAAGCCTTGGGTAGCGCCAACAAATGGGAAAGTAATTAAAGGACCGAGGTCGGTGCAGCATAGAGTCATCAGGGTCCTAATATTTGATGCAACATTGCAGGTACTGTGTTCTCTGAAGACATTTGAAATGACAGTACTGTTTATTCTTTAAATATTGAAAGGGTATGTCATAGATAATTTGTTTTCACACTAGTTAGAACATTTGCTTGAATAGCATCTTCCTCTAGTGGGGCGTGCCAGAAACTACATTTTTACTTGAAGTAAAAGTCAAAGATGTTTGAAGTTATTTGACTAATAAAGCAAAAAAAAAAACAAAAAAAAAAAATACATTATTACCAAGTCTAGTACTTTCTCCTCAAACAAAACAAGACTTGGTAATAGTCATAAGGATTTACCAAGAACTGAAAAGTGAGTAGAAGGCAAGCATGATTTATGCAGTGAAACTTATCTGACCTGCCATTAACTTGGTCTTAAAGGGTGAAACACAGAATTACCATTCCCCTCAAGTAAGAAACACATCCTGACATTTTAACAGCTATTTATCGTAGCGAGCATCATGGCTTTGAACATGAATCCACTTAAAATGAAATACAAATAGTAATTGTCTAAGCTGTTTAGTGATGGAAAACTGACATAATACTCTCCTTTTTTTCAATGAATAATTGTTGGTTTCCTTACATAAGCTATTATGAATTGGCTTTCATTATGTTTCCCCCTCTGTCTGTAAAGCGTCTTGAGATGGCATTGCCGTGATTTGACGCTATATAAATAAAGTTGAATTGAATTGAATTGAATTGAATAATGAGCTGTCGGCCATTGCTTTAACATTTGTGTTGCAGGACAATTCCTGTTGCAAATGTGTTGCACAGGTTAACTTATATGTAACAGTTTAATCATAAAACAAATTAAACACAATCTATAATGTGGTGACTAACCGAATTAAAAAAAAACAAAAAAACAAAAAAAAAAAGATCTGCAGAGTAGCTTGGGTGCCCAGTGAAGTGGTGCCCATCACTTGTTGCCAGAATAGTTTTTGTACATGTTGGCAACTGTTCAACACGTTTTTGGATTTGAGTGGAAAACCATTCTTGTAAAAAGGCTCATCATTTGATGTCTTGATGATGGTGGCAGTGAAGAGCAATGTCTAATGGGTTGGTCCAACATTTCCAATAAGTACTTAGACTGAGAGTACGGTAACTGTGATGGCCACAGCCAGTGATTTACATCATATTCATACTCCTTAAGCCCTTAAGTGTCTGCTCTTGTCCATTAGATGGAGGCATCATTGTCCTATAACAGACCAACCCAATCAAGATGGAACTTTTGTCAACATAGGACAACCCTGATGATTCAGAGTGACATATCATTTGCTGTGACCTCTCACTGTAATATGCAAAGCAGGATCGTGACACTGCATGGGTCAAGCACTCAGACCGTCCTCTTTTTCTGCCCCAGACATGCTCTCATCCACTTGAAAGTATATTGGAGAGAGAGGCATGTAACCATATTGCTGTTTTTCACATCCTTTGGGATGAGTGCCTATGGTTTTTGCACCACTGAACTCTCAAATGTTCATTCATCTTTGTAATGAGGGGTTTATGCACCGCAGCTATTCTTTAATATCCTTTGCTGTAATTGCTGACAGACTGTTCTTGCTCTCAGTATGATGATGTTGTAGACTGACACTCTCCATCACCTGAGTTGGCTACTTACATTACACATCAGTTATTCACAGTTTAGTCATCAAAAGTGCAGTTTTAACCATCAGTATTCGCTTTCCCATCATTCTGGGGTCAGTTGCACAACACATCTAAAGCTAAGATTTTCACTTTTAGTATAAACTAAAAGTTCCTCAATATAAGAACCATTATACTTTTCTTGTAATTTTCCACATGAAATCGTTTATTTTATGTTTTGCCCTGTTAAATGTAAGGTCTTTTTTTAAATGCCTCAAAGAGTTGCACAAACAGTCACAAGAACTGTACTGTGGTATTGTGGCAGGGTGAGGGTGTTGAAAAGACTATAACTCTTTTGTACAAACAACAAAACCAGCAGTAGTAACAATACAAGCTAAAAATAAAAATATAAAATGGAAAAAGAAAAATTTGATAGCAAATAAAAAATCTTTCTGTACCAAGAGAACCAGACTAGAAGACCTTATAGGATGTGTTTAACAACAGAAACGTGATTTTGCGTTATAGATTTGACTTCCACATAATTAATAAATAGCCAGGCCGTTTACAGCTGAATGACAACTATCTGCAGGTGCACTGTTTCTGGCACTTCACAGTTAATGATCACTCTGCAGTTATATGCATCGTTACTGGCAAGCAATCCATGTCCATGAGTCAGTGGTGTGGCACGTCGTTCATGAAGTCTCAGTCATCCTGTGGTGACGTTACAAGCTTAACAACAGAATGAGGAGGTAGGGGCACGCTTGCCTTCCCTGATGTGATTGACAGCACATCAAAGTGTCACATAATACACACAATCAGTCAATGTCTTGTAACTTAGTGATCATAAAAATGACTATATAGGTTTCCTTGTTTTGTTGTATTTTATTATTTCTTCAAAATCATTTCTTTTTGTGCAAGTTAATAAAGTAAGTCGTTTTTATGGAATCTGCTGATTTTTTTTCTCATTCATTTAATCAATCATTTATTTATGCTACATATTGCTCAGTCCGGAGCGCAGGAAAGCTGGAATCTGCCCCAGCAGTTAGCAGGGGAGAGGCAGGGCACATGCTGGACAGGTCACTGGCTGGACATAGGATAAGACTGGACATGACTGAGATGCATTAAATGTCTTCACACTTTCTTCTTCTAAAGGTTACTTTAGAAATTTTGTTCACAACTTTAAACAAAGTCGTTCAGCTTACGATATCGCATTGGTAACTTCTCTCTGCACCTTGGTCGTTGTCCCTACTGAGTCAGCAGCCAGTTGATGCCAGTTCCTTTGCTCAGGTTTCCAAACATCACTTTGATCTCTTCCTTTATGCAAAATCATTATCAAATGAGCACCATATTTCTTTAAAATTCCAAACCTTTCCTGATTGGATATACATCTCTTAATTATGCCATGAACTTCCCCTGCAGAACTATCTATATGCATTTCTTCTGTATTTTTGCTTCTCCACTCATTTATTTTTTGTTATTTTTGATTTCTAAAGGCTTGGATCATCAGAAATAGACATTTTATATGTGAGGAAAGATGAGCAATTGCAAATTCTCTAATTAGTTTACTTCAAAAGACTTTCCAATGGACAAATAGAACAAATTCATTTTAAAACATATTATTAAAACCTTAAGCATTCGCTGACAGCTGCACCAATATTTATTCATTACTGTTACATGGTGATTGGAATGTAAATTTAGAACAACTTCTTCTTTTTGTTTGGAAATAAGATAAAGTTTGCTTGGTGGGAAACCAAAACAGGCTAAAATGTTCTGGAGATCAAAGTTGCCCCCCCCCCAGAAACACGTCTCATGTGAACAGTGCTGTAATGATGATAATTTATGTTTTCAGCAGAGCGCTGCCTGTAACATCAGAAAAAGCGTCACTGTTCAAACGCTGGACAGAATAAACTGCAACGTTCCTCCTTCAACTAGTGGAACTGGAAACTGAATGTTGTTTGATAATTAAAATGTTATGGTTTGATAATGACTGAAAAATGAACAAAATTTACAACCTAAGTAAAAAATACAGAATTAAATTTTGTAAAATGAATAAGTTACCCTTAAAGGGGTTACTATTTAAAGGAACTATCACACAAATTTAACTTTTTCTTTTTATAATATTGCTTAGACACTACGTTTGTCTTTTGTTGTACTTCATTGTCCAGCTGCAGAGACATTTGGTAAGTTTGATTTTTTTAAGAAACTATTTCAGCAAACAAGTGTGACATGAATGTAATACAGAACTAAAACTCCCATTTTCCTTTTGCAATATGCTCATTCATTCATTCATTCACACAACCGCTTGGCCTGATGAAGGGTCGTGGGGAAACTGGAGCTATCCCTGCAATCATTGGGCGAGAGGCAGAGTACACCCTTGACAGGTCACCAGTCCATCACTGGGCCAACACGGAGAGACAAAACCCTGTTCATGCTCACACTCATTTCTAGGGACAATTTAGAGAAATGCATGTCATTGAATGGTTGGAGGAAGCTGGAGTAGCCTGACATATCCCACACACACAGGGACGACATGCAAACTCCACAGAAAGGCCGCCCTTTAAACCCCCCTCCGCCCGAGGCTTGAACCAGCAACCTTCTTGCTGTGAGGCCACAGCACTAATCACCAGGCCACTGTGCACTGGTTTTTGTAATATCCTTTAGTTGTAATTTGATGAGTTATGAGAGACATATTGCTCAAGCTGTACTTAATCACTCTATACTTCCAGATTCTGATTTTTTTTTTTTCAGCAGTGGTATTAGTCACTGTAGTAATTGGCAGACATTTAATTACTTAGTCCCTGCAAACATGTTGCATATGATGTTTCAGTGATGAGTAATTAGTTGAAGGCCTGGCTTTTTGCTCCTCAGTGAAACACAAGATGTACAATCAGAATAAACAGTGTTGTGCATCATCCCCTACCAAAACAACGGTGCATAGAAAATGTCAGTGTTGTTGTCAGTTAGTCATCAGTCAAATAAAACTATGTGCATGCAATTGTTTTTCACATTTATTCTGTTTTTTGTGTTATTTTTTTCCACGTAGGCACCAGTCTTACTATTACATTTAATAATTCAACGTGTATGCTCCTTCAGTAAATCCAGTCCAGTTTAAAGGATATTTGACTAACTTAAATTTTGTTGAAACTTTTCTTTCTTTTTCTTTTTTTTAATTTGTTTTATTTTTATTCTTCATGATAAAATATCCCAAATATCCTATGGCCAAATTTACAAGTCACAATGACATAGGTAGCATTAAAAAACAAAACATTGTCACTTCATAGAGCTATACTGACAGAAGCAATATATATTTATAATTGCGTAACAGGACGGTTTTCTTCAGTATTATTTGTTTATTATGTTTGTCTTGAATTAATTTCTTGTACTGAGGCTGAATGGTGTAATATTAGAACATAACACATTTTTGTCAGTCTAGGGCGTTACAAAGTTATTTAAACACATAAATACTTTACCCTAACCGCTTAGACCGACGAAGGGTCGCAGGGAAGCGGGAGCCTATCCCAGCAGTCATTTGGGCGAAAGGCAGGGTACACCCTGGACAGCTCACCAGTCCATCTCAGGACCACACAGAGACAAACAACCACTCACACTCACTCCTATGGGCAATTTAGAGTAACCAATTAACCTAACATGCATGTCTTTGGATGGTGGGAGGAACAGAAGCCAGAGTACCCAGAGAGAACCCACGCATGCACGTTGAGAACGTGCAAAATCCACAGAGAATTGGCCACTGTTGCTCCAGTCGACCCTCTTGCTGTGAGGCCACTATGCCACCATGCAGCCCTAAACACATAAATTCTATTGTTGCATTCTTATGTTGCTGCTGATAAGCATAGTTTAAAAACATTGGTGTATGTCAGTTCCTCATCTGTGAGCAAAACTTCTATTACTTTGAGTTTAAATATCAAGTAGAAATCCCATCCAGTCTGAGATGATGATATTACCTGCTATTCCAGTGCTTCTCTGGTCTCCTCTCCAACCTGCTTTCATTGTATTTGTATTTAGCCAAAGAGGAGCTACGAAGCACATGTTCTTCCTCCAGCAGCAGCAGTTTTTAAATTCATAGCTGCACTCTTTCCCACCAGGGAGCAGACCCTCTCAGATCTTGTGCCCCCTTCTTTTCAGTAGCTCTGAAGAAGCGCTCCACTGCTTGCTTGAGACTACCTCTGCAGCAGTTACAAAGGGATAGGGTGGGGTGGGGGGGGTCACATGTTCACCTTACGTGCCCCAATTTTCTCAACCTTTCATGGGAGTCCACTTTCAGTCACAGACCACTTGTCTAATAATTAAAGCTGCCACCAGTAGCCTAACCATCCTCTGATTTCACCCTTTACCACAGTTTAATGGGCCGTAATTGGTTCATACAGACAGAACCAGAATGCTGAGAGGCATTATTAACAGAACATTAGGGAAATCAAGGAAAGCGGAGGTATTGGTTTTGGCATGAACAAAAAAAGGGGATCATAAATATCAACATGCTTACATAATGTAACTAAAACACGACGACAGCTCAATGGTTTGGCATTTTCATCAATACATTTATTGTGTCTTTGTATTGTCTCTGTTCTAGTTAAGAGGCGGCCCACTGAGACCATTGTTTTGTGTAAGCTGTCATTACGTCTGCTCTGTTTTTGTAACCATTTAATTTTGTGCTCTAATTCATCTGGATTTAAGTAAATATCAATACAACTGTCCATGATTAATTTAAACGTAATTATCATCTCTGATTTCCTTCTTTTTTCATTTCTTTTTTTCTTTTTCACATGTGCTAATAGGGAAATAATGTAAGCATGGCATTAACTGATTCCAGTAGAAACCCTTGGAAAAGTACAAGGCAAACCTCTGCAAAATGAACAGTGATGGCTTGTCACAAAGCTGTATTATGAATTCAGGGTCCCAGTCTTCAACCACATAAAGGAAGAATTCAGGAAAGTGTGACTTCCACAGTAAATGTGGTGTTTATTTCAATCAAATTTAAAAATACTGAATGCAATACATGCAGCGGTTAAGTCACACAAGGCTTTTATTCAAAACAACAATCAAGTCGAATCTAGTAACTAAAGATAAAGGTCAGGTTGTTGTGTTTAAATGGTTTAAAGTTACAGTTAAGATGCTGACACGCCATCATTGGCACATGCTGGTTACAGGTCTCAACAAACATGGTATAGAGGGCCTGAGGCGCGCTTCACACGGGGAATGAAGCTTGTGCGTTGCATCTGATTTGCTGAACTGCTATATTGTGGCTTCATGTTTATATTCACTCCAACAGCCTTTCTGCTGCAGTGCTGCTTGGCAGCAGTTACCTCGTCACAAAAATATTTCCTTAAACACTGCACATCTCTGGCGAAGGCTTTAGAGGCTAGTATAATCCATGGTTGATTTTAAAGTGAAGATATTAAAGTTCTCCAGATGTAACTTGAGAACAGTAACATAAAACAGTGATAATCAACTGAAAATGATTAAACATCTTTGTAAACTGATAAGTTGTATATTTAGGGTCTGTGTCTACTGCCTAATGAAACTAAGGTGTTTTGCTGCAGATACGAGGTAAGTATGATGACCATTATTTTTTTTTTTTTTTTTTTTTTTAGTGTGTAGCTGAGAATTGCTTCCCTGATATTTATCTCAGCTGGTAAGACTGGGAACCATGCTAGTGGTCTGGAAGACAAGTGGCTGAGATAAGCTACTGCTAGAATGAATGCTGTATAAAAACATTGAGAATTCTGTTTATTAAAATGATTGACACATCTTTTAGCTGGAGTAATGTTCCATTTATACTAAAATGATTGAGACATGCTTTTTAAAACAAAGACACAGCAGGTAAGACAAATCTGTTCTTAATGTTGGATGTACTTTGCATTGTGGGGATTACAGGGTATTACGGTGTATAACAAGCAACACCTTCCCTCCTTTAGCCACTACATTGTGAAGGGAAAATATCCCACCATGTCCTTCAGATAGTGGTGGAATGCTATTAGTGGCTTTCTGAGATGATTTGGCTTAATAATAATTCTTGATTGGATCACATAACAGCCTTAAACAAGTGGGATCGATCAAGATAGATGGTGAAATTTGTTTCTCTTTGACCACATATTGTTGGTGTTGGTATTAAAGCCTCCATGTGAGACATTTGTTCCTATATAGAAAACATAAGCTGTGACAGCTTTAGGAAACTTGCTGAAAACTGGAATTTGTTGTGTTGCTTTCAATGCCAGCTGGAGCTGACAAAAACCTTGGGATGACTGCAGTCTTTTGGAGCTGAATGCCGACTAAGAATTTTCCTATTTGAGTCTCAAGACAGTTGTTTGTGGTGTTTCCAATATAAAGCAATGGCATTTTTTTCCATTCATTTGCCATAATATATATTTATTTTATTTTTTAAGAAATAGTTTAAATACTAATCAACAATGTAGTATCAATAGTTTAATGGTCAAAGTATGATTTGTGATGGAATGACAAACCCTGTTGGTACCAAGTAGTAGAGGTATCTCAGGCAGACTTATTTATCAAATTAATGAAAAAAAAAAGCTCATCCAAACAGTTAGAATGAAGTTGAAGGCTTTCATATAAATCCTGTAAAATATTTACCACTATGTTCAGGTTTTTCTTAAAATACTTTTTCCACTCACCACTAGAAACTACGTAATATAAAAAAAAAGAACTACTTTTCTTACACACACCAGTTTTCTTATTTTGATGATTTCATCCTTTAAAATGGAAAAAGGTCATTTCACCCTTTTGAAGTAAAACAAATAACTAAACCTGTACCATTAATGCAGCGATTTGTTTCTTACAGTATTCAGGGAGAGTCATGTCCCTATTTCTTCTTAAGAATCACTGCTGAGTGAGCATTTTCAAGAGAAGAGGTTCATTCCTGCTGGGTCCAGTTTTGTCTCAGAATTATGGACCAATCCTCGCTCTGCTGGGACAGTTGTGTCTAATACATTATTGCAGATCAGACTGGAACAAATCTGAAATTAATTTGGTGCAGTACAGGGGAATAAGTGTAAGCTGTTGTATAGGTACCATGTCACTGAGTAATTGAGGTCTGATTGGTGTTGAACGCAGGGACCGGATGAGTGTACGAGCTGCCAGAATTTCCTCCTCAGCTGTCAGTGCTTGTATGTGTAAGACAACACAAGGTATTTAACGTAAAACTTTTCTGCATGATTGCAAAGCTTTTTAACAAAAGGATAATTTACAAACAGAACTTTCTCTACTGCGCAGTGGTTTACACACCACAAAACCGTTTTCTGCCCTATAGACGAAGGTGCACTGTCAATATTCAAGGGCAAACAAAACAAGCACATGTTCAAGAGATGGAATTGATTTTCGAAGACATGACATAAATCTGCCAAACTGGTGTTGTTTTTCATTTCCTGTCTTTTATTAACCCCTCTGCATTTCCTGTCTGCGGGATGAACTGTTCATCACAACCGAACTCCTATGTGCCATTTTTCAAGAAACATAATATCTGCTTCTTTTGGTGAAGGCTACATAAATCTGAATCCTTTATCAGCCACCAGCACACCTCCTTGAAGACGCCCGGGTGGATTCTGTTGTTTTTATCTAATCATTTCCTGAGCATATTCTGGTGTCAGGATCTATCTTAGCTGACAAGAGCTGGTTCCATTTGAGTTCCCTATCGCCCTGTTTTCCCAGTGTTTTGCCATGACACCTGACTGATAAATGTGCTGTTCTGTGTGTGTAGAAGGGGTGGATTTCAGCAGTGACACTTGGCATTTAATACATCGAAGTCATTCAGGCAGTGTCCACAGTGGCAGTTTACCTTATAAAAGTTTTGCTTTATATTTTCTTAGAGGATCATCTGCCTGCAGACCTCAGCGTTTGATGGCACATTGGAGACTCCTGCTTATTTACTGCAAAGAAAAACTGTGTCTTGAGGAAATGTGAAGTGCCGGATATCATTAATTCACAGGCCTTGGTCAAAGGAACAACAGTTTGCATGAATTTGTGGCCACTTTGAAACTACTGTCAGGCTGAAATTAAAGCTGTATTTTCTCCTTTTTGAAGTTTGACTTCAGCATACATATTGTCATTGAATAATAATGTGCTGTTTTTATTCAACTTGGTGGTTCTCTATAAAAAGGGAAGAATGAACTTGTTTAAAAGTTTTTATATTACAAAAAAAAGAGAGTGTCTTACAGCGCATGTGAGTGTCAAACTGCAAGATTCTTGTCGTTTTCCAATCAATTTCCTTTGTCAGATCTATTTTTTGTCTACGAATGGAAACTCACTCATGCAGTTCCTTTTCTCTCTGATTGCATGTCTCTGATCAGTCTGTACCAGTCTGACTCTTTTTCTTTTTGTCATTTCTTGCTATAGAAGTGTCCAAACTAAAGAGGAACCATGGGCTAAAATTGGCATTGTTTCTTATGTGTGCGTATGTACATGTATGTGACCTCACCATTGGGTACAGAGACGGCAGCGGGAGGAACTGAAGTCCACCATTCCCATTTGCCTGCCTGTCATATGTCTTGCTTGGCTGAGCTCCACACAGTGATGGTGTTGACAAAATGACAGAGGTGGGGGGTTACTCCAGCAAATGTCAATTTAGCTACAAAACATTGTTTCCCCAGGAGCACTGAAGCCCTGTCACACCAAAACAGAAAAGAAAGGAAAACTGTTGTTCAAAATAAAAGGCAAGCCTCACAAAATCCAAGATTTACATTAAACACCGGCATAACAATGTCCGCTGCACAGCTCATGCTCTTATGCCTGCAAAATGTGCACACTGTGAGTGAAATTACGTCCTTGCAGCTGCAATTAGCCACCTTGTTGAGCAAACTGCAATAAAAATGCTACCTGGAATTTTATCATAGCAATGTCATGTTGAATCTGCCAAAAGGATTTAGTAGATTTTTTCCACGTAGACTGTGTGTTCTCAGAACGCTTCCTGTCCTTGCTGGATGTCCTGACTTGACTGCTGGGATTAAAGACGTATTCTAATGTGTTTCTAATCTTCTAATCTGTCTAATAGGGCCCAGTTACACAGCAGCCCTTTAATGTTTAAACACAGAGTGAGGTGTAAAACCATGGAGGTTATTGGGGATGTTTTGTTCAGATCTAAATCTACAAGCTCAACAGTAAAATTTACTGAATATTCCTGTTTGTATCTTTTGTATAATTCACATATTTGACAGATTCCTTTTAAATGTCACTACACAAGCTTTTAGTTGTTTTTGTTTCTTTTGTTTTGTTTTTTTAATTAGGATTTGATGGCAGGTGCTGGGATCAGCACTGATTTAAAAAGCTTTATGAAAGCCCCATGAGGAGAAATGCAGAGTTTACTAGCTTCTAAGATGCTGTGAAAAAAGAAAAATCTCTCTCCCATCAGAATGTTTTCACACCTTTATCTTAACTGATCCCACCAGGAACACATCCCAACATTACTCGAGTACTTTTGCTGATGAATGGCTGAGGAGGAGACCTTGATTGTTCTGGAGTGAATTTCCCTGAAGGTTCAGGCAAACATTAAATTCCTCTGGACTGTAACTTGATTGCCATTCAAGCAGTCCGTATTGTGATGGCATAATTAATTGCAAATGCTTACAAAAAGGTCATTTAAAAGGCAGCAGTCTCCGTGGCAGTCAGGCTGTTTTCTGTTGTTTTAGAAGTTTGCATCTGAAATTTTCTCTGCTTTCAGCAGGTTCATGTGCAGAACAATACTCCCAGAAACGCTGGCATTTCTGCAGGAGCAATGCACTGCAAAGAAACAAAACATTTTTTTCTGCATACAATATTATAACAATTTATAATAGTACTACCTTATATGCTTCAAAGAACATATGTGTTCCTAAAGTAATACCTCAACTTTATATTACTTTGTAAATCTTGAGTAAAATAGCCTTAGGGTTAGAGTTTTCCAAAAGGTTTCAAATTTTAATGGTTATTTAAAACCATGCAATTGTCAATATGTTTTTTATTGAAGCAACAATGTCCTGTGTACAAAAGTCTAAGACTGTATCACAGTACCACAGTATAATGTATGTATACTTCAATGATTTAGTACAAGGCTCTTACACAAGACCAAAATTCCTATTAATTCCAAAGTTTGGGTAAAAATAGCCCCGAGGTTGAAGTTTTCCTACGGGTTTCAAGTCATCCTCACCATTTATATTATTTGTATGTATAGAGATAAAAGGAACACATTTAAGTTCTCATGAATTATGCATGCCCAGTGAGATCACGCTTGCAAAACAGTAATACTGCTGGGATTTAACACAATTCCTCTTTGGTTTCCTTACAAATGAATCTGAATGTTAAAGAAGGCACAGCTTCAATATCAGAAATATTGTTTGACAGTTAACTGCTACAAATGACAAAGTGGTTTATTTTTTTATTTTTTTTTATTTTATGGTCAATAAATGATATTGTGTAAGCTTGATAATAAAATGCAGAAATTACTCACCTAAAATGCATGTGCAAAATTAAGTGAAACATTGATGTTGGTTTTATATTGTTTTCACAATTTGTTTAATACATTAACATGAGTACACTCAGCTATATTGATAGTCTGGGGATTATGCAACAACTGTGAAATGCATGTACATCTCTACATCAGTTTTGATTACTTAAAAAAATAGCCTTTGCAACAAAATTAGGTTTCTTTTGCTCAGAACAGTTCAGTTTTATTAGTTTCTCCAAGTATTAAAATACATTTTCATCAATATGTAGCCCACTATAAAACATGTACACCTATTTATATACATTTATTTTCACTTTTACCATTTGCTGAGGAGAGAAGGAAAAAGTATGTGGCTGCATGTGGAAAGTGGAATAGAAAAGTTAAAGGACCGCAGAAAATATGGCGGAAAATGGGATTTAAACTTGCAATCTCCCACTTGACAGTCAGTGGTTTCAGGCAATCTGTGTAGCTCCTCCTGCTCACTGATGTGGCATTTCTTTCTTTGGTCAACATCATTACATCATGGGCATCAGCGTCATAGCACATGAGTGGAAACATCATCAGCAGTGTAAAGAAAACTGAAGAAAAACTGAGAAAGGAAGTTGCATTTTTCAGACTTTGATCTCAATACCTTTAAAAAAAAAAGTATTTTATGAAGTTCTGTTTAAATTAGAAGCTTAAGGTAATTGGGGTGAAAATAAATCATGAAACATGTCATTTACATAAAACCATTAAAAGGACAATGTGTGACAAAGTCAAAGTTCAATGACAGAAAGAGGGTTTGTATATTATTATGGTACCCAACCATTACAATGAAGCATTTATGTCTGCTTGCAGTAGGTCCACATACATACATATTTTACTACAGTGTCTCTGAATGGACAAACAGCTTTAGATGCCTCTGAACTTTAAAACTGCAGTACCTGTTTTTTTTTTATTTTTTTTTTAATTGACGTTAGAGCACTGTTTGGGATAAGCAACGCCTTAAAAGGCATCGAGAAAGAGTCAGTACACATGTACATGATGTTGAAGAAGTTATCTACGGTTTAGTTATCGCTGCACCTGAGGCCAATGGAGCAACTCACAGATAAAAAGATGTTTGGGAGAATTGTGTTTTGGCCACTGATGGCCGCCGTCCATTTCCAACTCTTCTTGGCATTTGAAGTAATTTTGTTGCCAAACTTTACCTCTATATCAGTAATTCTCACACACTGTACCTTTTGAAAAGTGTTTTTCAACCCTACTTTTACTTACTTTTATTCCAGTTTGTGTGTCAATATCTTTCTGTCTTTCCAGCAACTTCAAACCTGCTCTAATTAAATAGTTTAAGTTCATAGTTTTTTTTTGTTATGTTCAGACATTATGTTCAGAGACCAAAAGAGCCTCAATAAAATCATCACAGAATCTTCTGTTTAGTACAAAGGAGCATATGTGTGTGTCTATATTAAGTGTGAAAATGCACAAAGCACCATGTTTCTGCCCACCTGCAGGCACTGAATAATTTTCTCTGTTGCTGGAAGTGTTTTGATGGGTTCATTCTCATGATCACATTTTGCATTTGAAATGTGTGAATCCCAAATTACAACAAGAGGTCGATGTCAGCTTCACAAAAAAGAAACAAAAAAGAGCAGTAAACAAAGGCATGCAGATCTCTTTGAAAGCATCCACCTCAGAATTCATTAAATAGATGTATTGTTCTATTCAACATGTAGCTGTCTCAAGCAAAAATGGCAAAAAGACTGCATGCTCCAGTTTCTGGTTTTCATGCACTCCTATTATTATTTCAACCTATTAGAGCTGTGTACAGTTAGTTTCAGCCTCTAGCTCTTGTTCAGAGTCTCGCTTCTAAAAGCTAACAAATGCAAAAACCATGTAACCTTGGCCATTCTCCAGTTTCACTTAAAAAAGTTGACAAGAGCACATAAAACACCCAGATTTCAGTTTAAATTTTTTGTATTCCGTGTGTACAATGTGGAGCCTTTATGCCATTTTGCTTTGTAATATTTGTTCTATTGCTACACAACCATAACCAAGCCAAATGTTTCAAAACTATCACCCGGTCTCCTGAACGCTTATAAAAGCACTTTTTATGGTATCGAACATTTTAAAGGATGAGCAGTAACGGGAATTCTCATTAAGTGCAGCACAGAAGCAAAAAAGAAGGCAATAAGTACATACTTCTGTTTGGATTGTAGAAGCAATTAATCCTTATGAGAAGAGCATCAGCCACGTTGGTTTCTTTATTGCACAATACACGGACATGGAGTCACAGCGATAAAAGCATTTGAAAGAAAACTGGTGTCCCTGTGAGAGATCTTACACAAACTGTGAAGTGTGAGAGAATGTCTGAGGAAAGTGTTGAGCTGGAAACTTGACAGGTTTAAAAAGACACGAACAATGGTCACCTGTGGGAGTGAAAAATTTGTCCCTGCTGAACACGACCTTGTCAGTCTTCTCCTTATCAGCCCTGACACAGACAAAGACTTTTTAGTGTCACCTGCTGTGGGCATTGACCACAACACAGTGGAGAGCACACATCGGTATGCAAGTCTGTCCTTGAAATCAAGTGGTTGCTTAAAGGCTGAGTATTTCAAATCCCACGTCTGCTTTCAGAAGTTTTCCATAGATGTATACGATGAGAAGCGTGTGATCACAGCTAAAACCACCCCAGTTTGACATCCATGTTACCAAAGAGGCTTGGAAACTCCTTTGACTTTCTTTTTAGCTCACAAAGAGATAAATTAAGCCGACGTTTAAAGAAATACTCCCGCAGAAGAGTTTGGAATGTCCAGAACTCACGCAAGTCTCTTCAACCTTGTGTAATGTGTTATACAACTTAATCCAACACCTCCCAACGTGACAACAGGTTTCGTTGAGGAAGTGCTTGGCTGTGTAGTGAGCAGAATCCTATTACTTAAATGGCTAGGACTAATAATAAAATATCACTTCCAACATAACCGGATTAAGAATGATCTTCTGCTCTTAGGAATTGGTTGAGCTGCCTTTTCAGCGCAAATACCTGTTATACACAAAGCTTTAAAGCTAGTTCATCTCATTTGTTGTTCTTTGTGTTCAAGGATTGGTGAAGGAACAATAAATGTATGCGGGACAAACAAGAATGGGGGGGGGGGGGGGGGGGGGGGGGGGGGGGGGGGGCGTCTTTTTAAAAAGCCTGTTTATGTGCTTATTGCTGCACCTAGCTGTATGGCTGAATTAATGCCAAGTGCACAAGAGGGAATGCTAAGCACTGGGAAATACATGCTGTTTGTAGACTTCCTGCCAGTGAAAATGCTGACGAAAGTAACGGACAAGACACTTAGATTCAGCAACCAGGACAGAAAAGTGAAGAACATTGCGCGTAGGATTCTGGGCCACTTATGCTGATTGGTCTTGTTCAGTATCTGTTTTGTGGGTGAATTCTTACGAGTCCCTAACTCAAGAACGAATAATTTAGCATTTCATTTCAAGGGAAAATACAAAAAGAAGAATTAGATTCACAGCAACAGAAGTCAGCAGATGGTGCATACGTTCTAGCTTAGCTGTAAACTGGCTATTTTCTCTCCAGTTTGGTCTTTTATTTTATTTTTTTACGAGAAAACAACACATAGTTTATTAAGGTAAAAGTATTAAATATGCACTGTGGTATGTAAACAGGCTAGAAAGGTTTCTGATTCAGTCGCTGGATTCTGCAGTGGTCAAGAGGTGGATCCAGCCAGTTGTACTTATCCAGATTTTTGTCTCATTATTTTTAGATGAAACAAGGTTGAAGTAAAAGGATTATGTTACGTAGAGTTGCATTTGCACCAAACAAATACACTGATATAAGCTGTATGAAAGTGATTCATATGCATAATATATACAATATGTTAATATTGATAAGATTCAAGAGAGTTATAAATGAGTGCAGAGCCTCTGGAAGTATTATAAGTTTTATTTATTAAAACGTTGATGACAGCAGAGCTTCATAATGCTCTTTCTCTCACCCATCCTTTGCCCCACTATGCAAGCCACTATATCAGATGATGTCACCTTTATACACAGTTTCATAACCTACAAGAAGGTTACATCAGATCTTCTGTATTACTTAATGAACATAAGTTCACCAAGCTTTCAGATGGAATATTTTTAGACAGGCTTGAGAATTTCTTTTGACAGGTGAAGGTAGCTGCGTTTGCACAGCAGAATCATTTTGGGGGTTCTTGCTGCAGAGATAGATACTTGGCATTCCAGTCACAGCCCTCCCTTTTGGCTAACAGTTGAGATAAAGTCATACCTTAAGCAAGAAGTGCAATAATTGCGGTTGGAGAGTAACCTCTTTAACCCTCATGGTTGAACTGGCAGGTTTTAACCAAAGTAGGGAACTCTAATGGTGAACAAGTCGACTGACATTTGAACTAAAACTATTAAAAGGTCAGAATGTCTTCTTATTGAATGTGTCAACTGGTTTCTTTTAGCGATTTTTATAAACCACATTGCTTCTTTTAAGCACATAGAAGACACATTTTAGAGGACCATGATGTGGGAAAGACCCCTGTGTTTACCTCAAGTGAGTGTTGCTATCATTGCTTACCTCAAGGTTTGCAACACATTTTGACTGTCTGAATCAATAAAGACTGATAAGCGGAAGAGGAGAAAATGATGGGAAAGACTAATTTAAATCAAATTACTTCAAATTATGTCAGCATCAGTATTATTTATCCTGATTGGTCGAGTATGGGAAACCGTACTTCATAGTCTGAAGCAGATTCATTTAGAAAGATTTGACTTTCCTAATAACACGCATGTCTCAAGTGGTTTGGGAAGTCGTTCATGAATAGAACCCAGTCGACTGATTGAAATTATATTTTACATGTTTAAAAGTATGCCCGAATGATCTCAAAGTTAGTTTTCTGACTATATGTATGCATGATCCTTATTTTGTCTCAAGACTTGTTAAACTTTGTGGCTTTATTAACTCTGGAGTCTTTTACACATGACAGCAGGATGTAGCTGTGTGAGCTTTTACACACAAACTCAATCCAACCAAGCTGTGATTCACAAAACTAAGGAACAGCAGTAAGTTATAAAAGCAAGTAAAAGAGTATACAAGTGGAAAAAAAAAACAGTTTCAACATGGTCATGAACTTCAGCTGTGTGTATCTCAGGCCTTTTCTCTAGCTTCACTTCAGCTGCCCCTGTGAAACCTTTGCTGCTTATTCACAAGCAAACGCATAATTAATGCTGCTGCCACACAGAAGCTGACACCAAAAGACACCTTGTTCACATGGGGGCTGACAGGACCATATTTTTTATGGTATATTATTTGTCATACAAATAATGACTATCATGGACTTATTTGTAGCTGGCCAAAACAGATGGACATGCCTGTATGAAGATGCTGTTGGTCGAACATCAGTTATGTCACTCAAATCAAAGAGGAGAAAACAATAAGAACACAAGAGCTTTTTGTATATACATTAGATTATTCAAGACAGTTATAATCATTATGCAAATATAATCATTCATATCTTAAATAAGTGATTACATGATCAGGTTTTAATTATGAGGAGCCTTGTGCATATCTCAGTCAAGTCGTCAAGTGCTTTGACAGATTGGAAATGATAGCAGATAACCAGTCAGGAAACAATGAATCAGTATGGAGAGGAATTTAGGATGTATGGAGAAGCTTTTCCTTTCCATCCTGAATGAGTACCTGAATTTAGGGCCGTGTTTGTCACAGTCCTTAGGATCCACTGCCCTGCATGTAACCTGCTGCTCAGGAGACATCACAAACACACGAGACAATGAATCCAGAGAAGTGGGACTGGGAAACTGAGGGGCATAATAGCAAAGCTGTTTAAGTTGAAGATGTCCTCCAAAAAATGTTTCACTATGGCTTCCTGAGAGAGAGTCATGTTGCAAACTGAAGCATTGTCGTTGGTTCCCTTTGGTCTTCTCTCTTTTTAACATATCACATCATTCAAAGGAATACATTTTGGAAATGTGCCATGCCAAAAATTGTTCTGTTGTTGAGGGAAACACAATGCAATAGGGATTTGATGGTGGGAAAGAAATTGAAATTACTTTGCAGATCTTTTTTTTTTTAACGCATAAATCCTGTATCTTTTGTTTTGTGCCATATTTACATTAGCATTTGTTACAATTCTAGTTTGGTAAAGACAGAGAAACTATTCGCTCTGGGTTAGCAAGACGTTCCGATTTTTCAGGAATGCAGCCTTTAAAAACTACCTAGGTTTCACTTGAAGCAGCACAAGATGAGCTTAGTCAGATGCATTCCTCCATTTGCTTTGAACTGTTGAAACTATAATTATTTGTAGCACAGTTACATGGTTTCTATGTATTTTCAGTTCAATCCAAGCATTTGAGAGACATAAAATGGCAATTTGTTCTTGGCTAATTGTCTCAGTTTTCTGGCACACCTCATAATGAAGTAACTTAGTAACCAAATATTTCTTAGATGGCAGAACGTATCTTAGAGCACACATATAGAATTACTAACTACATTGTTAATCATAACCGTTCAGGCTGTGAATGTTGGATTTTGAAGTCTTTTTTTTTACATTGTTTGTAGGATTTTTTCCCCCATTGAGTTGTCCATTAGCAAACATATTTTTCATTGCAATCAAAATATGCAAGTTTCCCGCAAATACACCACACAGCCCTAATATTTCACCGAGTAAGATATAAGTTGGAGTTTTGAGTGACAGCTTTTTGGTTCCATGAACAGATTTTTGTATCCACCTATCACTCATCTTGTCATAGTTGAAGCACTAACATTTTTAACCATGACATTATCCAACGTATTTTTGCATTTTTAACTGTAGGCTGACACCAAACTCTGAAAAGTCATTCAAGAATGCACAGTCTGAGTGACGATGAGTGAGAGAACTATGAAAAATATTTAAATGAAGGGAGCGACATGAATGAAAGAACAAAGCAGAAGTCTATCAAAGATTTATCTTGCAGAAGGCAAAGGGATGTCGAAAGGAGCTGAAAGAAGTAGCAAAGAGCATTAGTGAGAGGACGGAGAGACTGGGAAAGAAGATGTTAAGGACAAAAGCAGCCAGAAAGAGGTAGGAGTTCTGTAACAAAGCACCTCAGATACAAGAAATGACCTCATAGCTTCACTGTACAATAACAGAGACATAAACAAAGAAAAAAAGTGATTTTCTTTCAATCTCTTTTCACTACATTCTAATTTGAGTAAAGGGTAGACTCTCATGAATCAATGAATATTATATATATGTATTAATAAAACCAGGCGGTTCAACCATCCTCCCCCTCATCATTGCCAAGTTTTATGGATCTTGTGCTCTTACTTTTATCAGTTTCAGGTGGGAAAAAAAAAAAAAAAAGTTTCCTATCATGCATGCAATAAAAAATGTCCTCTAGATTATGTCAGTCTATAAAATAATCAAATAAATTTTAAATGTCTTGATTTTGTAAAACTGTAGGTACATGCATCAAAATAAAATAAAACAAACAAAAAAAAAAAGAAATCCACCTGACACAAAGCAGCCTTATATAAAAACAAAGCATAGAAAATGTAAGAAATCCTTGGAAAATCTGTACCAACCTTGAACCACTGAAACATCTTTTTGCATAAATCTTTGTTTTTAAAAGTTAACTTCTCAAACCAGAAACTTGCATGTATGATGCTGTTCCTTAGAACACTGATATATTCATGTCTGAAACAGATGAGTGGCTTGGAGTGTAACAAGCCAGATCAGGGAGATTCCAATCCTCCAGGAATTTCAATGTGAATAATTTTTCCGGTACCGCATCAACATGCAAACATTAAACCAAGCACTCATATTTCATGTGTTTAGAAAGGCAAAAAAGTTGCAGCAAAATCTATACTGATGGGGATGAATTATTAATGTTCATCTTTTTACCTGTTTACATTTTTGCCAAAATGAAAAAAAAAAAAAAACAAAAAACATGCAGCTTAGATACTATAGATACTACTGGAATATCTCTTAAATACAGGCCTGTACTATTTGGTCATGTTTTATCACTAGTACTGCTGATGTGAAGGCTTAAACTCGGCTGTTTTCTGAGCACAGTCAAAAACACTTGTGATTTTTGAGTTATGGCACTCTTTGACTAGTTGTACATCCAATAATAGTCAACAATTTCCTGCCTTTGTGAATCAAAATGGTCATTATAAAGGTGCAGATGTATTTTGTTGTTTTTTTTTTTTGTTCATCTTCTTTCATCTTCAACCAGAGACTTGTCTTTATAGAAATCATCCAAAGGCGGAGTGTGTCACTGAAAAGCTATTATTAAATTGTCATTTGCCCATGAAAAACCCAGTGCACGAGAGGCGTTTCCTCTGAAGTTCATTGAACAACCCCGATGTACTATGAATGAGACTATGAAATTTCTTTAAATTGCATTTTTATGGGGGGGCATGTGAACAGCAGGGCCGTCTATGCTCCACTGAGTGCCAACACAGAATGTAATGGTTCATGAATGTTGCATGCCCGGGTGTGATCTGTGACTGCAGTGCAGCTTTTATCGGCAAGCGTGTCCACGTCCATTTAATGTGACAGGACTGACAAAATATCTCATTCCACCAGATCTTCAAAAACAGATATTGAAGTAGTCACAATGAGGATGCATGAATACCACTAGAGATTTAGCCACACTGTGATATTAGAGACTATTTTATGAATAAACACATTGTAATTGTGGTAGAAAACCCAAGGCTAACAATCAAATGTCCATATACAAAAAAAGAAAGAAAAAACGTGTGGCTCACAGGGATGCGAAAAAAAATTATTGCTGTATTTTGATCCAGTTTCCAGCCCACCAGTGTCAGAACTCTTCAGAGGGTATCAAGAACTGCAGGACAAGGCCTGGCACTGCCAGTAAATGATGGAATAATCTAGAAACACAGCAGCCAATACTCTGGTCTGATGAGTATTTACCTACAGGGGGTATGCTCATCCCTTCCGTTTTATCTCAGCAAGCACATATGGTGCCCTGTTGCAGGCGCCTCCAACAGGAACGTCTGTTTCCAGAGGATGCTTGTAGTTTATTTACACAGTTACGTGCACTTGTTGTACAGCAAGGTTGTACCGGACTGAAGGAATCCCTTGTCAGAATTGCATAAATTGTTCTTACTTTGTAGTCTTGGGAGTGCTACCGTTTGATATTGCATTGTGAGGTCTGATCGCATTGCCACAAGCAATATGTTCCTAATAAAGAAGATTTTCATGCTCTAGCATCATTAGGTGCCATCCTTCTTGTCCTTCAGGCAGCGGGAACTCCTGTTGAGCCAATGAGAATCACTGACTTCATTCACTTAAGCATGCTTTACCCTTACATCTAACATGTCAGTCCGTCCTTATTGATTGTAGTGACCCCTCCAAGACTTAGGTGTACATATTTATGTGGCAATAGACAGCTGTCCTTATGGATAATGTTATGGAAGGCCTCACAGACAGACACTGAGAGTGAATAATGGTTCCACTAGAGACTTTCAACTCCCTGCATCATCACCTTCATCAGTTAAAAAAACATACATATTCACTTTGAATTAGTTTATCAGCCTGACCTTTTTGTCCACGCTGATGATTTAAATGTGCCCCGAATCAATCATATTTACATAATGAGATTTACAATGTCAAATGCTTGTCAAAGACAACTGTTCCAAAATGCCTGCCTAAAGGCAGTAGAGGTGAAGGGTGGACGTGTTAGATTTCTCAAAAGAGCTCAGCATCTTGTGCAATGGCAACCGCATTAAAACAATAAATAATGTTACTTAGCCTTTGCCTCGCAGTCGCATGTTTCAAGGCGCGTGTTTGTTATCAAGACGGAGCGCCAGACAGATGAAGCGAAACGTATGCGATGAAAGAGATGTTAAACTGATGAAAATCAAAAGAAAATATGTATACAAATTGAAGGTGTATCCGTTTGATGGCATGTGACAGGGACGGGTTTCATCTCCATATGTTGCTGTGCTCTTCTGCGAGTTAAAAGTGGCTGATGAAATCTCTTGCCAATCCAGCTTATTTCAAAACAATGTCAAGTTGACTTTATCTCAGCTCACAAATGATAAATAAATAACTGAAAACACCACTTTTTGAGTTTTTTTTTTTTAATTGGTGCAGCATTTATACTAATTTGGCTTCACCTCAAATACCAGGGTTGAAAATAGGTCAGAGCTCAACTGAGAAAATCGTAGATCAGGGATCACCAATCCTGGTCCTTGAGGGCCGGTGTCCTGCAGGTTTTCCAAGCGTCCCAGCTGCAACACACCTGATTAAAATAACGTGTATTTAACAAACAAGAATAGAGCTTGTCTGAGTCTGAGACAGGAGTTTTCCAACAGAAAGGACCAGGATTGGTGATCCTTGTCATAGATGCTTGAAAAAAATATGAATGGCACCTGAACTGAGTTTTTTCAAATTTTTACAAACATATAAAACACTTCTTCATGAGGAAAAAAAAGGATAAATTGCTTCAGTTTATCTTTGAGCGCACAAAGAGGAATAATATTTATGATCTAATGACTTTAAATCAGACACTTTTAAAGGATTCTCAATGATGCAAATAAAGAGCTTTTTTCTCACTGTTTCCGTCTTCCCACAGTCTTTATTGCTTCTGGTTGAAGTCACTGCATGCGCAGACACTTTAAAAGTATTTTACTTAAAAGGGTTGTTAGTGAGTGTCAGAGCGCCTGCTGAGCTGTTTGGCCTTAGAGCGGCAACCAATTAACCACTGTCTTGTAGCAACAACACAACAAAGCATGTATTCTGGTGTGGTTATATGTACACACTTGGCACATTTGGAGGGAGGGCATTTGGTCTCCAGCAATCCATTTCACACAGTATTACAATGACAAATTAAATTCAGCTTTGACATTATATTAAAAGCACTCAAATGCTTGAAGGTGTTGATAAAACCAACTGATGGTCATCTCATAAGTACCTCAACGTGTAAAAATTTACGCCCTTTTATGGAATTTTACCTTCAAATGTGAGTGGATTTACCAGCAGACGCTCAGTGATTTTCATACTATAGGATAAACTATCTCCATGGCAACTAGATAGAATAGGTTTGTTTGACTCATTCAGTGTTCGTTTGGATGGAGATTTGCCTTCCTTTTATTATTATAACATTATGTAGAAGGAAAATATGTTTAACAGGCTGCCCTTTTATTAGCAGTCACAAATTAACAATGTACTTTTGCACTGCAAAGATTAATAACTGAACATCTTATTTCTCTTATTTGTTTGTTTTGTATGAGTATTAATCCTCTATTCAATTCAATTCAGCTTTATTTTTCTTGAGCCACTTCACCACAATGTTGTCACAGGGCACTTTACATACACATCATTTCAAGCCAATTCACACATCGCCAAAATCGAAACCAACTGACTGCATCGAATCATGACTTCGATCTAATCCCCCATCCTGAGCTGCACGAGGCGACAGTGGGAAGGAAAAAACTCCTTTTAACAGGAAGAAAACCTCCAGTAGAACCCGGCTCAGGGAGGGCAGCAGCCATCTGCCTCGACCGGTTGGGGTGGAGATGACAGGAAAGACAGATCAATATGTACAACTGCACTTATTCAGGAAGACCTGTGGAAAAAAGGAGAAATAAGTTAGAGACGGCAATATTGGCATATATTTATACATTAATACATCAGTTTTGTATGGCTAGACTTCCCATAACTATAAGAGCAAAGAGCACAACCTGGACAGTTGGGTCCCGTACATGCAGACTCCAACTCAGGAGATGATCATATCCTAACTATAAGAATCATGAAAATGGAAGGTTTTCAGCTTGATCCTAAAGGTGTGGAGGGAAGTCTGCTTTCCGAACCCATGGTGGGAGCTGGTTCCATAAGAGAGGATCCTGATAGCTAAAGGGTCTTCTAAAGGCTCTAAGTGCCAAAGTCCAAAAAGTTGCAACAAGAACCAGAACAATGCATGAATCCTGTACTACTTTCCACAGCTAGACAGCAAACGTAGATCTGACTTCAACGATTGGCCACAGTCGCCAACAATCAGCTGCTGCCATTAACATTTGTCCACCACTGTGATGAATAACTATGTTACTACATACTTACATCATTTACTTGTAGTCAGTCGTTGATCGTCATATAAGAAAAAGCCATCAGATTTTGTTCATCAATCACCTGGCTTGTGAGGAAGAACAAAACTGAAGCTAGAGGATGGAGATAAATTGGCGAGTTGGCCAATTGTGCCGTAGATATTCTTGTCAAACACAAACAGTTCAGCTCATTTGTGAAGGATTCATGCTGTTGTTGCACCACATTAAACTTGATAGCAACATGGAAACGGGTTTAGTGTCATCTTGACAACTTTTCATCCATGTTGTTGGTAATGAAAAATTTTCTGTTAGTATGCTTCACCCATGTGTGTCATGATTTGGGTTTTTCCCTTTGCCTTGTTTTCAGGGTTCCTGTTTTATTTTGTAGTTTTCCTGTTTAGTTCCCTCGGTTCTTGTTTAGCTTCATTGATTTCCTGTTATTGAGTTCACCTGGTTTCATTTTGTTAATTACTTCACCTGTTTGGCTTCCCTGGGTATTTAGACTACTCAGGTTCACTCCTTGTTGCTGGATCATTTCGTACGTCAGTTAGGTTGTCTGTTCTGAGTTTCCTGGGTTAAGAATAAATCGTTCTGAGTTCTGCATATCGGCCTCCCTCATCTCTGCAATTGGGTCCACACCACATCTCCACTGCCTGCCGCGACAGAATGATCCAGCCAACCGAGGACCCAGCAGAGATGGTTACTCTGTTTGAGTTTTTTCGTCGGGAGGCGGCCAAACACCTCCCGACCAACGAGCCTCACTGGACCTCTTCCAGGGGGGGCTGGCGCGGGCGGCGGCGGCGGCTGGTTGGCCCGGTGGGGAGCCCTGGCCGGTCCCCTTTTCTGGGGGCTGGGCTGGCGCTCCGCGCGTCCGGACCGCTGCCGCCGCCGGTTCCGGGGCCCACGTCTCCAGTGTCCCCGCCCGGGTCCGCGTCTCCGGCGCTGCAGGCTCCCACGCCAGCGCCCAGAACCCGTCCGGCGCTGCAGGCTCCCACGCCAGCGCCCAGAGCTCGCTCCTCCCTTGCTCCATGTTCCCGAGGGGGTCCCAGGACAGGACGCTCCTCTCTTGCTCCATGTTCCCGAGGGGGTCCCAGGACGGGACGCTCCTCTCTTGCTCCATGTTCCCGAGGGGGTCCCAGGACGGGACGCTCCTCCCTTGCTCCATGTTCCCGAGGGGGTCCTAGGACGGGACGCTCCTCCCTTGCTCCATGTTCCCGAGGGGGTCCCAGGACGGGACGCTCCTTCCTTGCTCCATGTTCCCGAGGGGGTCCCAGGACGGGACGCTCCTCCCTTGCTCCATGTTCCCGAGGGGGTCCCAGGACGGGACGCTCCTTCCTTGCTCCATGTTCCCGAGGGGGTCCCAGGACGGGACGCTCCTCCCTTGCTCCATGTTCCCGAGGGGGTCCCAGGATGGGACGCTCCTCCCTTGCTCCATGTTCCCGAGGGGGTCCCAGGATGGGACGCTCCTCCCTTGCTCCATGTTCCCGAGGGGGTCCCAGGACGGGACGCTCCTCCTCCCCCGTCTCCAGTGTCCGGCGAGGAGGTCGCTCCTTCTCCCCCGTCTCCAGTGTCCGGCGAGGAGGTCGCTCCTTCTCCTCCGTCTCCAGTGTCCGGCGAGGAGGTCGCTCCTTCTCCCCCGTCTCCAGTGTCCGGCGAGGAGGTCACTCCTTCTCCCCCGTCTCCAGTGTCCGGCGAGGTGGTCGCTCCTCCTCCCCCGTCTCCAGTGTCCGGCGAGGAGGTCGCTCCTCCTCCCCCGTCTCCAGTGTCCGGCGAGGTGGTCGCTCCTCCTCCCCCGTCTCCAGTGTCCGGCGAGGTGGTCGCTCCTCCTCCCCCGTCTCCAGTGTCCGGCGAGGAGGTCGCTCCTTCTCCCCCGTCTCCAGTGTCCGGCGAGGAGGTCGCTCCTTCTCCCCCGTCTCCAGTGTCCGGCGAGGAGGTCGCTCCTTCTTCCCCGTCTCCAGTGTCCAACGTGAGGGATCCAGAGCCGAGGCTGCCCCCGTCGTCTGGGCCTCCCGGCCGTCCTCCAGAGCCGAGGCCGCCCCCGTCGTCTGGGCCTCCCGGCCGTCCTCCAGAGCCGAGGCCGCCCCCGTCGTCTGGGCCTCCCGGCCGTCCTCCAGAGCCGAGGCCGCCCCCGTCGTCTGGGCCTCCCGGCCGTCCTCCAGAGCCGAGGCCGCCCCCGTCGTCTGGGCCTCCCGGCCGTCCTCCAGAGCCGAGGCTGCCCCAGACTGTTTCCTGAGCTGGGCCGTTTGGACTCTTCCCCTGGACTTGTAACCCTGGACTTTGTTTTTTCCCTTGGTCCCTCCTCCGGGCCCCCTCCTCCCACCCGTCTCTGGACTCTGAACTTTTTGCGCCGTCCGGTGGCCGGCCCTTGTGGGGAGGGTACTGTCATGATTTGGGTTTTTCCCTTTGCCTTGTTTTCAGGGTTCCTGTTTTATTTTGTAGTTTTCCTGTTTAGTTCCCTCGGTTCTTGTTTAGCTTCATTGATTTCCTGTTATTGAGTTCACCTGGTTTCATTTTGTTAATTACTTCACCTGTTTGGCTTCCCTGGGTATTTAGACTACTCAGGTTCACTCCTTGTTGCTGGATCATTTCGTACGTCAGTTAGGTTGTCTGTTCTGAGTTTCCTGGGTTAAGAATAAATCGTTCTGAGTTCTGCATATCGGCCTCCCTCATCTCTGCAATTGGGTCCACACCACATCTCCACTGCCTGCCGCGACAATGTGGTGAGAACTTCACCGTCTTCTGATCAACCAATCGATGTAAACTTGAAGGTCTCAGACAGGGACAGCTGTCACGAGTTAAAGGATTATTTTCTTTGTATTCAGCTTTTTAAATCAAATCAAACTTATCATACAGAAGTAAAATCAAAGTGCTTAATAACATCTGAAGGATCCGTCCACATCTGGAGCTGCCCCTAGAATGACCAATGGAGACACAGTCACAGGAAACGGTGTAGAACCCGTTCCTGTATCAGGCAACAAAAAAGAAAACAATTCATCAGAATAATGCATGACTGACACACAAACCCATGCCACCGTGACGATGGCGGACAGTCTAGTTAGGATATATGCTAATCCAAGCAAACGTGTCACAGCCAGTGCCAACCTGTGATGCCACAAAATGAAATTAGGTGTGCAACCTGACTGTCATCAAAAGTTGTATTTCTTTTTTAACATTTATTTCTCATTTACTGCATGCCTCTAAAGGTCTATTTTTTATTTATTTTTTGCCACATCTCAGTTTTAACACTCCTACATTGATACAAAGAGTATTCTGTTAAGCAATATTTGTAATGACACCTGTGCATTTTTTTTTTCAAGCCGGAGCCTTCAGTTAGACTATAAAACTAATATGTGAATAACTTCAAACTGCATTTCAAGATGCCACCTGTTCATGCAAATAGTGTGGTGAGATTATAGGCATAACATGCAGAAATCTAACGGAAAAGGAGACATGAGAAGCAGCAAAATTATCACCTTTTATCAAATTTGTGGGAATCTTGTTTTGTATTCATCTATATAATGGACTCTAAGTGCTGTGGTAGAAAGAGGAGTTCTGAATCATTGAGCATGTAGCTCAATTGATTGGTGAGTGGACACAACTGCAGGGAGTGAAATAAATGATGCTTGCTTTAAGGGAAGCCTTGACTTCATTTATTTATTGGTGAATTCATTCCTTTGGTTGTAGAGCAGTGGGTCATGCACTGAGTAGATGAACAAACAAATTTGTACTCGATGGGAGAAAAAACACAACAATTATTTAAGAATTTGATAGAAAGTTAGCATGAGCCTCAGCTAAGGAATTGGTATAAATTGCTAAATCTATACATATTTAGAAAAAAGGACTCCCTTGACGGCTTTGTATTGTGAAACCGCCTTCAGAAGTTACCTTGCACATATTTATAATGAAATATATTTTATACTGATAATTCTGTTCTTTAGTTAATATGCATGGTCAATATTCAGTATTATAGCTTGTAAATTCTTTGTGAAGTCTCCTAAGAGTCTGTTTGGACGAGTTTCACCCTTTCTCTCTCAACAAGGCCTCAAGCTCTGTTAAATTACTGTGCCATCTTGTGCACACTGTTTCTCGTCATGTTTTCAGTGGCGTTGAGCTTGAAGGACTTTGAGGGTCAAGCGAAACCCGTCAGCTTGTGCCTTTAAATGCAGGCAGTTGTGGATTTTAAGTTTTTTCTTTAACATTATGATCCTTTTTGTGAAGACCTGTTTTCACCTTTAACTTTCCTTTACCCTGTTCTTATGGAATTAGCTTTTACTGAATACAAGAAATCCTTTGAATGCTTAGATTGGCCTTCTTTTCACGAGAACCAGCTTTTCTTCTCTGTTATTTCCAAGTACTTAGGAAATTAACATAATCATTGTACCATTCTTTTTTTGTTGTGTGTGCGTGTTTTGCACTAAATACACATGCAGACAAAGAGGGGTTTACAGGAGTTTTGAATAGGTGTCACAAGGTGTCTCAGGCAATGACATCATCTGAGGTGGGGGTCACATGAACCGGTGACATACTGAGGTCTGTTTCTTATCCAGCTCAAAGCTCTTCTCCATCAACATGTGGAAAAAAAAGTACACACTCATTTACAACTGGTTTGTTAAGAGTTTTCTCTTTGAATGCAGATTTTATTTGTAATAGTTTTAAAATATTAAGCAGGTTACTAAAACAGCCTTCTTTCATTTATGTAATATAGCCAAAATTAGGGACATTCTGTCTCAGAGTGATGCAGAAAAACTGGTTCACGCTTTTGTTACTTCGAGACTAGATTACTGTAACTCTCTATTACTGGGCTGTCCTAAATATGCCCTGAAAACCCTTCAGCTGATCCAGAATTCTGCAGCCAGAGTCCTGACCAGAACCAGCATGAGAGATCATATTTCTCCAGTTTTAGCCTCTCTTCATTGGCTGCCTGTTGAATCTAGAATAGAATTTAAAATCCTTCTCCTTACATATAAAGCCCTCCACAACCAGGCACCACTATATATCAAAGACCTCATTGTTCCTTATATACCAAGCAGAGTACTTCGTTCGCAGACTGCAGGCTTACTTGTGGTTCCTAGAGTCTCAAAGAGCCGAGCAGGAGGCAGAGCCTTTGGTTATCAGGCCCCTCTCTTATGGAAGAAGCTCCCAGTTAGTGTTAGGGAAGCAGACACCCTCCCCACCTTTAAGACTAGGCTGAAGACTTATCTTTTTGATAAGCCCTATAGCTAGGGATGGTTAGCATCCCTTAGTTATGCTGCTATAGGTTTAGACTGCTGAGGGACATTTCCTGATACACTGAGCTTCTTTCTTTGACGCTATATAAATAAAGTTGAATTTAATTGAATTGAAATAGTTTTTATTGGCCAAGCATCATTGCCTTGACCATAAGCTACTTTATCTTCTGCTTCTACGTGAAAACAGGATCTTGAATTGTGAATCGCATCAGAATTTGCACAAATAATGTGATTTATTTATTTATTTATTTTTTTTTTTTTTTAGTGATTAATCGGTTTTAAAATTGAAAATAAACATGTTGGTTGTTTTCTATCCCTAGCATTTTTACAGTCTTTTACAGCTGTGTTATCATTGGTCTAATTTTTATTGTTCTTAACAGATGCTTGCAGAGAATAACTTTTTATTCATGAGATGCAGCTTGAGGAGTCAGAATATTTCCAACGTATTATGAAATGTGCGCCTTGTGATGCACGGACCACCTGTTCAGGGTGTACTCTGCCTCTTGCTTGATAATTGTTGGATAAGCTTTGGCTATGTCTTATTAAATAATCAGCATTAAGTGTGACAACTCAAAACAATTTTATTCTTGTGCATGCTTTTTCTTTCAAATTTGTAAAAACATAAACAGTTTAATACATATAAATACCACTCTATCAAATGTACATGGGTCATTGCCTGCAGCTACTACACACACTTAATTTTCTAACCATTTCCTTCACTATTTCTCACTTCTGATCAGCAGAACATGAATCAAGTGCTATCAAAATTAGGCCCTTGACTTTTTAATGTGGGACAGTGACACTGTGTGAATGAATCGTGGCTAATTTGTTCTGTCAACTGAAAAAGTGGGACTCAGAGACACTGACAGGCTGTCAGGGAACACCAAACCCTCAGGCTGATGGATTTTCATTTCTGCTCTCAGGCTGTCTTAGTGTCATGTAGAAGTCTGCTATCTCTGTCCACCCCCACTGGAACTGGAGCAGGTATGGCCCCTCGGCTTCTTGGATGGACCAGGGAAAGAGATAAAATAAAAGACTGACATTTATTCAAATGTAAAATTATCGCCATGCAAGGGATAATCAAGCTGTCAGTTTAATTTTTATTATTTCCCTGAGATACTCATGGAAACAGATCAGATTTATTTCCATAAAATGTTACAATCCTGTTCATTCTAAAAACAACGAAAAATAAGTATGATCTTTTGCTAATAGTTTTCTTCTTCTTTTTTTTTTTTTAATCAAAGTGAAGTAAAGAGGTCATTTTTTTGGTGGAAATTTCAAATCTTTCTCTTGCCTTGGGAAAGGAAAAGGCATGTAATGTGTTTCAGGAAAACTCTGTTATCAACACAGCTGAAGGCTGTTTAGATCGGCCTCCCAGTTGTGGATTTGCTCCTGACAGGATTTTGATTTTTTTTTTTGTCCATTTTCTTTTTTTAAACTGATGATTAAAAAAAAACAAACAAAAACAGTGAAGTGAATAAATGCTTTTAATGAATGAGTCATTTCCCATTGTAGGCAATAAATAATGTAAGTGCTAAGAGACTCTTCTATAGCTCTCAGTGTAATAACTGTTGACTTGTAAAGTGTGTTTCCTCAATTAAATTTATATTCATGATTCACTTGTACACACTCATCTGCCTTTAGCCACTGTCACTACTTGTTTGTGACGATATGTATTTATAAGATGTGATGATCATCATAAATGATGTCGATTGACTACTGACAATATAAATCCAACAGCAGCTGCAGGTAAAACCATAATTTGCTTCAGCAAAGGTGAAAAGTCATTTTATTGAAGAAGAATGGCTGTCTCTTAGTTTTGCACTTCATGCTTACTGCTTCAGTACACTCAAGACAAATTAAAATAATAGATGCCAAATCCATATTTCTGTTCTAGGCTTATATTCTCTGCATGCAGGTCAGTAATTCTGCAGAAATGAAGATAATGGTGCGTAACATGATTGTAACTGTATGGTTTTAAAGATTTGTCTCCTTATAGTTCATACTCCTCATGGGGGCACATTTATTGCGTATGTTGCTCAGAAATATAAAACAGCATCAGAAAGAGCTTTGTAGGAACTAACAAATAGACTGACCGCAGGTTGAACCTTTTCAGGGAAATCGTTACACATGACAAAGGCTGAAAGTGATGTAATCTGATGTGCAAAGGATTGGAAGCAAAAGGACGGGCTTCATAACGTCATTACCGACATTTCGAGCAACTGCAGCCTCCTGAACGACAGAATAAAAGCTCAACCTGAAGGACCACAGACGTGATTCCGCTTGTGAAAATGCCTCCCTGTTAAAGAGAAATGCATAAGTCTTTGTTTTAGGTGGAATTAGCTGTGAAACAGAACATTTTCTAAACTTTGCTCACATTTTTTATTCCCTAAATTTCAGTCGGACTAAAAGATAGTTTTTTTTTTTTTTTTAAAATGGGATTAAAGGAAAAGATGGATATTTGTCCTTTAATATTATGTTCCATCTTGTCCCTGGTCCATCCAGAAATATATATATATTATATATAATATAAAATAATCTTCAGTCTTTCCGCATTTATCTTCTGTTTGGCCAATAATATCACATTTACTTCCATTTCTTTCCTTTAATGAAATATTTTTTTTGTTTTAAACCATCATTTGAGTACTCTTGTTAAGAGTACAGTGTGGTTCCGGTCCACTAATGCATCACAATCTCCAAGAGACCTCAACGAGTTTCACAACATGCAAATTGGATGCTTTAAGCTGCTGTTTCTATGATGAGCCTAAACATGAAGAACACACTTGCTGTAGAAAAGAGAGGAGAGGGAGGGGACACTTTGCAATAAAATCTCGCTTACCTTCCTTATGACCCTTCAAGCAGCACTCCTTGAAACATGTCTGTGTCTTCAGTATCTCCGCCGCAGTTCGTAAATGTCATCTTTCTTCCTCTTCTGTCTCAGAAGTTGCTTGCGAAGACTTTATCAGTTTATAGCTTTGAATGTGTGAGATGGACTATGAGAGAATAATATGTAGATTTTCCTCAGAGTCTCATTTGAAGCACATGATTAGATGTGTTCATAGACGTCTGATTGACTACTGGGGAGCTAAAATCAGAATACTGAGTCATCAAATGACAGCTAATGTCTTCGGTTAGGAAAAAAAGACAATGGCATGATTTTGGATAACTTTTTGTACAAATGCAAAATGTATGTATATGTGTGTGTGTGTGTGTGTGTGTGTGTGTGTGTGTGTGTGTAAAGGGGGTGTCTTTTTTTTTTTAATTCAAAATAAAAAATAAATGCATCAATAAATAACTGTAACAGCAGCCGTTGCAAGAGTGACAGCATAAAATACATTAAACTTTAAGTTAAAGTTGTTGTTTCACATCTGTCCTTGTGGGTGCAATCCCTGCTTCAGCTGTAATTATTTACTATAACAAAATGCGGGATCTAAATACTAAATCATTTCTTACATTTATGAGATGTAAAATGCTCCCCAAAAATTAACATAGAGTTTAATTGATCATTATCATTCCAAAAGTCACCTGACTGCTCACAAGGGAAACAGCGCCAGACAGATGTGGAATTTGATTATGTATTTAATACGAGTCTCCGTATGCATCTGTCTGCTTGCCCTTACCATCATCTTATGCTGATGCTGGAGTATTTATCCTCTCCCTACTTGTATCCTCAGTGGATTGCTTTGTCCTAATTGGAAAGCTGAGTTAATTATCCCCCAGCCTGTACTTGGCACATCATCGAGACCTCCCCTGGAGAGACTGTTAGGTTTGGCTCATAATCCTGAGGAAGAGAAATCACACTGGGCTGAATAAGAAGGATGTGAGAGCACTCTGACCTGAACTGGCCCTTTGATTGATTGGTATAGATTGGAGACTAAGATATCAAGAACATCCATCATAATTTTCAACTGTCTGTCTTCACAGAGCTAATTGGAATGGTACACACTGGCTTGCAGTTTTTCATTTTGCCTCAAGGTTTTGCCAAAATGCAAGTCCTCTGTGTATCTGATGTTAATGAAGTCCAGTCACAGAATGAGAAGAAATGAATAAGAGGTCACCTTGGTCACATATTCATGCCTG